>NC_047670.1:25064928-25186908 GCF_011762505.2 Arvicanthis niloticus
AGAAGTTAAACAAAAAGGAACCTTTCATAAAGTGGCAATAAATATTTATTTATGGAAATGCTTTCCCAGTTACTCAATGTAATTTCTACACTAATTTATAGGACAAACTTTGCTCAAAATTTGAATCTAGAATGCATAGAGTTATAATAAAACAGCAAATATAAGTTGACCTTATTCATTGGTAGTTTCTGGAGTCTTTTCTCAGTCCTATCAGAATATTTTAACTAATAGTTTTATTAATAGTTTCAGGTATATACAATTTTTTCATAAAGCAAAACCAGTTTCTTACAGAAAACCTGCGGAGCCTTTGTTTTATTTAATGTATGTCTTGAGGAAACAATCATGACGTCGGATTTGAGTAGTGCTAATCTGTAGGTAGAAAAGCTATAATATCTTATTGAAAGAATTGTATAGAAATATTGGTATATCTGCATTGAATACCTTGTGCAAATTTGTAATTGTTAGTAAAGCATATTCTATGTATCTTTGTAGATAATTTAATATCCCTGATTGATTATAAATTTGACAATAATGTGATAGACTATCAAAAGTTTACACTGATTTGTCTACACTATAACTTGTGTAGAAGCTGTACAATAAAATATTTAAAATACATTTAAGTAACTGACCAGTAGTTGTCTGCACAAATTGCAATAAAAATGCAAACAAGGTACTATGTGTGAGAAATTTAATTTTTCTACAGTACAAAACTCTATATGCTGCAAAACACCTTGGATACTATTTGTTTTAAATATGTAATGGAATAAAAGTAGGCTATTATAAAACTACATTATTCTTTGCTTGTATTATTAAGGTAAATAAATTTTTAACCTATCATAGATTCTTAAGAGAAGCAAATTCATCAAAAAATAAATCTGGTCATAAGAGTTTTATTTTAATACCCATGAAGGTAGTCGATTTGGGGAAGATTAACATGGAACAAACAATACTTTAACTCTGTGTTAAAAATTCAGGAAATCTTAATAAGCTAGCATTTTGACTTTTCTGGTAAACTTAAAATTTGGTTATATGATGAATGGAGATATACAGATGTATATGTCTCTCAAATCAGATACAATTGTCCATCTTTAATTGATCGTTGATACTAGTATTTGTTTTCTTGTGTATCTCTTTTTCATTTTATTTTTTAAGATAAAATATTTTCTTTGAATTCTCTTCTAATTTCTTTCATTTTGGAAACAAAAGTTTATTTCATTTATATCTTATAGTACATTATGAATGAAGTCAAGACACGAAATCAAATATGAACTTGGAGGCAGAGACTGAAGAAAGAGGTCATGAAGGAATAGACTTACATCATGTAAAGACTGATGTCTATTCCAGCTGTTCAGTGACAGCACTTGCAATAGTAAATCACACCAGTCAAAAAAATTTAAATCATTATTTGCCTACTAGACAATCTGATGAAGACATTTTCTCAACAAATTTTACATTTTTAGTTTGACCCTCCTGTGAGACTATATTTGATTAAAAAAAAAAAAAACAAAAGAAAGGACAAAAAAAGAAGGAAAGAAAGAACAAAAGAAAGTAAAAGAAAGAAAGAAAGACAGACAGAAAGGAAGGAAGGAGAAAGAAAGACAGAAAGGAAGAAAAAAAAGAAGGAAGAAGAAAGAAAGACAGAAATAGATTTTCTCAAAAAAATCCAGCTGCTTCTGGTCTTTTTGTTTCTACTTGGTTGATTTCAGCCCTGAGTTTGATTATTTTCTGGATCTACTCCTCTTGGGTGTATTTGCTTCTTTTTGGTCTAGAGCTTTCAGGTGTGCTGTTAAACTACATGTGTATGCTCATTTTCAGCTTTTTTTTTTTTTTGTTTGTTTTGGGAGACACTCAGAGCTCTGATTTTCCTCTTAGCACTACTTTCAGTGTGTCCTGTAAGTTTAGGTATGTTGTTCCATCGTTTTCATTAAATTCTAAAAAGTCTTTAATTTTTTCTGTATTTCTTCCATGACCAAGCAATCACTGACTAGAGCATTGTACGTTTCCATGTGTATGTGTGTATTTTGTTTGTCCTTGTTGTTATTGAAGTCCAGCCTTAGTCCATACGGTGATCCGATAGATTGCATGGGAGTATTTTAATCTTCTTGTATCTGTTGAGGCCTGTTTTGTGAACAATTATATGGTCTGTTTTAGAGAAGGTACCATGAGGTGCTGAGAAGAAGGTATATTCTTTTTTGTAGGATGAGATGTTCTCCCGATATCTGGTAAATCCATTTGGTCCATCACTTCTGTTGTTTTACTGTGTCTTTGTTTAGTTTCTTTTTCCATGTTCTGTCCATTGATGAGGAGTGGGTGTTGAAGTCTCCCACTATTAATGTGTGAGGTGCAATGTGTTTTTTGAGCTTAATAAAGCTTTTTATGAATGTGGGTGCCCCTGAATTTGGAGCATATATGTTCAGAATTGAATTCTTCTTGGTAGATATTTTTTCTTTTGATGAGTATGAAGTATCTTTTTTGATAACTTTGGTTAAAAGTGATTTTATTTGATATTAAAATGGCTGTTCCATCTTGTTTCTCTGCACTATTTGCTTGGAAAATTGTTTTCCAGCCTTTTACTCTAAGGTAGTGCCTTTCTTTGAAACTAAAAATGCATTTTCCTGTATGAAGCAAAATGCTGGGTCCTATTTACGCATCTAGTCTGTTAGTCTATGTCTTTTTATTGGGAATTGAGTCATTGAATTAAGAGATATTAAGAAATAGTGAATGTTGCTTCCTGATATCTTTGTTGATAGAGGTGGAATTATGTTTCTGTGGCTATCTTCTTTTAGGTTTGTTGAAAGATTCTTTTTCTCGCTTTTGCTAGGTGTGGTTTTCCATCATTGTGTTGGAGTTTTCCATTTATTACCCTTGTAGGGCTTGACTTGTGGAACAATGTTGTGTATATTGGTTTTCTCATGGATATCTTAGGTTTCTACATCTATGTTAATTTATAGTTTTTGCTGAGGATAGAAACCTGGACTGGCATTTGTGTTCTCTTGGGGTCTGTATGACATCTGCCTAGGATCTTCTAGTTTTCATAGTCTCTGGGAGAAGTCTGTCTGGTATAATTCTGATAGATCTGCTTTTATATGTTACTTGACATTTTTCTCCTTATTGCTTTTAACATTATTTCTTTATTTTGTGCATTTGGTGTTTTGACTATTATATGATGGGAAGAATTTCTTTTCTGGTACAGTCTATTTGGAGTTTGTAGGTATCTTGTATATTTGTGGGCATCTTTTTCTTTAGGTTAAGGAAGTTTTCTTCTTTCTTCTATTATTTTGTTGAAGATGTGCACTGGCCCTTTTAGTTGGGAATCTGCTTTCTTCTATACCTATTATCCTTAGGTTTGGTCTTCTCATTGTGTCCTGGATTTTCTGGATGTCTTGGGTTATAAGCATTTTGTATTTTGCTTTTTCTTTGACTGTTGTGTCAATGTATTTATGGTATTTTATACACCTGAGAGTCTCTCTTCTATCTCTTATATTCTGTGGTGATGCTTGTATCTGACACCTGATCTCTTTCCTAGGTTTTCTATCTCTGTGTTTGTCTCTCTTGAGATTTCTTTATTGATTCTACTTCCATTTTTAGATCCTGGATGGTTTAGTTCAATTCTTTCACCTGTTTGGTAGTGTGTTTCTGTAATTCTTTAAGGAATTTTTGTTTTTCCTCTTTAAGGGCTTCTACCTGTTTACCTGTGTTCTCCTGTATTTTTTAAAGTCCTATATCATCACCATAAAATGTGACTTCAAATCAGAGCCATGCTTTTCTTGTGTGTTGGAGTATCCAGGAATTACTCTGATGGGACAACTGGGTTTTAATAATGCCCAGTAGCTTTCATTTCTGTTGCTTATGTTCTTGTCCTTGCCATTTGCCATCTGAATATTTGTGGTGTTAACTGGTCTTGCTGTCTCTGACTATAACTTGTCCCTCCAGCAAGCCTGTTTGTCAGTACTCCTGAGAGACCAGTTCTTTCTGACATGAATTTGGGTATGAAGAACTGTGGCACAGGGTCAACTCCAGAATGCAGACAGAAACCAGAAGGATCCTGTCCCTGGCTCTTTCTTGGCTCCTGTCCTGATGACTGTGGGCTGGTCAATCTTGGGCCAGAAATTTGAGCTGAAGTGGTGGTGATACATATGCTCATAGGTGTGCCAGCACTCCTGGGAGACTAGCTCTCCCCTGGTGGTATTTGGGTATGGAACACTGTGGCACAGGATCATCTCTGGGTGCTGTTCTCAGAATTTTTTTTACCCACTTTACTTGACATGGCTGACATCTAAAAATCTTTCTATATAATCTACGTGTAATTTGGTGAATGTAAACTAAATTTACCATAACTGTTGCATGTCTGTATTCTAGCTAGAGGGATTAAAGGTATCATTCCACCTAAATCACACATATTTAACAGGGCTTTGGATATGATTCCTTAACAGTGCAGCAATGTTTCTGGATAAAAATTCCTGTAGAGAAGTCCTGCCTGCAAATATTCTAGGGTAATTGTGGCACAATGCCTGTGGGGAGAAACAGCATTCTATTTGACATAGTTCCCCCCTCAGTGAGATGGAAACCAAATGCAACATTAACCTGATTAAAAAAAAAAAACCTATGCACTAGGTAGCCCAGAGACCTAGGATCTTTAATAATCAATTTAAAAATGTGACAAAAATGATTCCTACTTTTATTTTTGCTATGTTTCTAGGTCAGAGACTTATTCTGCCATCATCATGGAAACTTCCTTTTGTAGCTCATGGAAGTGTCTTTCTGAAGAAGATGGAAAATGCTCAGCTAAACATCACACAGAGAGAGATCTTGGAAAACACAGCTCTAAACAGGATGTCTCCATCAAAATCTAACCCTCAGAGCCTCATTGATTCCTTCAGAATGCAAGACAAAATTAGTAGAGTCAAAAGGGATAGAAGACACTAGGAGAAAAAAAAAGCACAATAAATCAACTGAGAAATGTTCATATGAACTCGTAGAGATTGTGCCTGTATATATGTACACTAGGTAGTCTGTCTATTTATTATAGTTTCAGTTTAGTACATTATGGGACTCCTGCATGTGTGAATGAGTGGGTCTCTGAATCTTGTGCCTTTCCTTGGGGCTCTTTTTTTTCTGTGGGTTGCCTTCTCCAACATCTATCTGGTATGCTATTCTTTATTTTAGTATATATTATTTTGTCACGTTTGGATATTATCTCTTAAAAGTATATTCTTTTATAATGATAGGCAGAAAGGGACTGTATCCATATGGGGAGAGATCTGGAGAGAAAGTATGAAGAATAGAAAAAAGAGAAACTTTAATCAGGATATATTGTGTGAGAAATGAATCTATTTTCAGTCAAATAGGAAAAAGAGAGAAATGAAACAGTTTTGTTGTTTGGCTGGTTGGTTGGGTTTTTTTTTTTGTTTGTTTGTTTGTTTGTTTGTTTTTGTCTCAAATCAAGATTCAGACCTGAATTCTACCACTCAGGAGGCTAGATGAATGGTCGTGAGATTGAGTCTAGCCCATGCTACATAGTGAGTTAAGAGTTAGTTTCCCTTTTACACTGAAGCTTTCATTGATAGAGAAAGAAGGTGTCTTATAAGGCACTAATAGAAACAGGAAAAAAAAACTTCAGCATGTTGTACATCATCTGATCCACCTACAAGTAAATAGGCTTTACAATATACATTATATTCATCCTCTGCTAATTAAAGAAATTATAGATACATAAAGGTCACATCTATTGAAAATCATCAAAAATGGGTATAGAAGAAATAACATAAATAAACAAGCTTCAGAATGATTAAAAATATGTACTATTAGAAATAAAAATAACTATTATTGTTGACAACTTTTGTACAGTAGATCATGAAAAGGTTGTTGATGGGTTTTGAATAACATACAATTTTCTAATGGTCATTTGAATCTCTAATGCATGTATAAAAAATTAAGTTTTTAAAATTATGTAACTTATTAAGAGATGATTATCCTACTGAATAGAGTCTTGAAATCTTCAGTATTTTGAACGTATAAATATATTTCAAACAATTTATAAAATCCTAACACAGATCACTATTATAAGATTTTAATATTATTTAGCTTGTTTATTTACTTTTAAAACTGATTAATATTAAGTACAGATCATTTTTTGAAAATTAATGTGTACCCTCTATTTACAGTTTTCATCCTTCACTCTTTCTAATTCTACTCTTTAGATGTCTTCACTACCACATTGGTCTCTCAAATTCATGTCCTCTTTTTCTATAGTTATTATATATACTAGCACACATGCTGTTTTTTGTGTCTGTCTGTCTGTCTGTCTGTCTGTCTTTATGCCTGGCTTTCTCTCTCTTTTTCTCATTGCCTTTCAAACACACACACACACACACACACACACACACACACACACACACACACACACACACACACAGTGATACTGGGTCCAATCATGCTGCTACTATTCACATGAGTTAGGGCTGCGGGGCTGCTCAGTGTAGGCTTATGTGACCTATAAGGAGACTTGCATCTAAAGTAATATTCTCCTTTCTTCATAAATTGTTGACAGCCTGTAGCTGTTCTACTAAAGGTGGAATCTTATGAACATCTTCACCTCCATGTCAATATAGTTAATGTAGTTTCCTGGCACATCAAGTCCAGGCGATCAGATTGTTAAGAGTTCATGACTACATAACCCAAGCCATGTTCAGCAAATCACTGTTGTGAGTCCATTCCAGAATTCAGGTATTATATATATATTATAATTCAGGAATATAGGTTTATTTGACCTATCAGGAGGTTTGTTTCTAAAGGAAAAATTTTGTCATTCATCATTGGCAGGTCGTAACAGTTCAACTAAGAATAGGACCTGATAAACATTCTTACCTTAATACATAATCATATAAAATACATATAAATTTATATATATGTATATATACATATATACATAGTATACATTATAAACAAGATTCAGTGAAAATCATGATAAATTTCATTAAGAAAAAACTCGGATTAAAGTACACTACTACAAATTTTCTTAAGATATATGAACATTTGAGATAAAATATCACCATAGATTTTCAAAATATGTCTAGTATTAGAACATCATCTTATTAATCATTAAATTAATAAAATTATTGCATAAATGTTTGAAATAACAAAATATTAGTCTGTCACAAAGCAGAGAATTGGAGAACTAATCTCTAAAATTATGAGGCAGATATCAGCTTTATTCTGTGGCATTGTCATTCAATGTCAACAATTGAATCTTTTAAATATGTACAAAAATATGTCATTTAAATAAATGACTTACATGAAATGATCATTGTGTTTTTTAAGCCAGAAGCTTTCTGCACAGGGAAGCATCTTTTCCATCTGGGTTCTCCCAGATGGTGAGGATTTCATATCCAGATTTAACATCTATTTAAACAACAATGAGGAAACTTTGTCAGTATTTTACATACTTTGGCACTGTGAAGAATACTAATTATGTTTTTATAATTTTGGTGACTATAAGCCACAAGTTATATTTAATTAGCTGTAGAACACAACATGGTTTTATGTAATCCCTTAATTTCTAAATAAAAATTGTGCAATTTTCACCAACAACTTAATTTTATCGTAAATAAAATGCACACATATACATATAACAAAGGAGTATAAATATGGTTAAATCATAATGTGTATCTGGGAAATGTCAATACTGACCCCAGGTACAATCTGTCAAATAGAAAATGTAATGCCATCTATAGATATATTTTAGTGATGGTGAATTTTATGGTCATATACTCCCCTTTTCAGGACATTACAGGCCATTGTCATTGTTCTTGTATCTTTAAGTACTTGATAATAAGACAGTGTCAGTGAACAAAGATATATGAGTCATAGGATATAGTAGATTCAAGATGATAGTGACCTTGGAATTTCATCCCAACTTGTTATCGTTTATGATTCTGGAGGATACTATTCATGCTAGGAAAAAGAATCAACAGTATTTTCCAGTAGCAAATTCTGCAAGATACATTATGACAGACTTGTGTGCAAATATTTTCTTAATGGATTTAGAATTCATGTCACTGGATGGAACTCCTGTGCATACTAGCTCATCTAAAAGTTTATAGTTAAGTAATACGTGTTACAAGAGAGTATAACTCTATCATTCTTCTTCATACATTTAATAAGATATATTCCTAAGAACATTAATACAACTTTCTCAGTCTGTGTAATGTCACTCAAAAAACCCAAAGTCTTAGAATATTCATTAAAATTAGATTTAAACTTTGTCTATTGTTAGGTATGGAATTTGCAAGATTTACTACACAAATCCCTTGGGCCTGTAATGATTGGTTAATACTATCCATATGTTCACTGTTGATTTTGGCATTTGTTTACTTTTCAAAACAGAACTAAACAGGACTATTGAATCATTAGCGAATAAATACCTTCATTCATGTTTTCTGAAACACTGCCACTAATTTCTGCTCTACCATAACATTAGATGTCATTGTGAATCACAGGAGTAAATTTAGAATAATTTATTGATCACTAAGGGGATTTTAAAGATAATACATCCACATTCTTATAATTCATTATATTAAAGATATATAATCTTTAAAATTCCTTTAATCTTTAATGGTATTTAAAACTGCAATTTCAAATTTAAAGAATTACAAATAAAAATCCATTATAAAACTTAGTTAAAATTATTTGTCAGCTCTTTTGCTTTACAGAATTATTGCTTTTGCAAATAAAACTGGGGAAACATTTATCTACTAACAGTTATTCTCACAACTTCAGTCAGCACTAATGTTATATGACTCTGATTCTTTGTAAAATATCAAAATATTGTCTCATTTATAAGCAAGTGATAAGGGAACTATTTTTATGAAATTATTTCTTTAGAGAAAGTGAACTTACAAATTATATGACCAAGATTTTTTTCTTTTATTTTAACTTCAGCCTGTACTGAGTTTTGGTGTCTGATTGGATTTGTTGATGTTCTTTGGTTTTGGGTTGGGGTTTTTTTTTCCTTCCAAATATGATGAATTTAGTTTCTTGACTCTATAAACAATGATTCCAGTCATATTAAAAGATGATTACTGATCAATTTACAGAAAGCTTAAATATTTTTAAATTGTTTGCCATTGGATTTTGTTGAGTTTATCTTTAGGTGAGATTATTTTTAATGCTTAATAAATATATTTATTTCCATATAATATAATTTGATTATTGTTTCCCCTTCCCTAACTCCTTCATGATCCTTTCCATTTTATTTCCCATCCAAATCCATACCCTTTCTGTTTCTGTTAGAAAACAAAACAAAACAAAACAAACAAACTAACTAACAAAACCCAACTGTTGACATCTAGTCTCATTCTAACTTGTTATGCCATGTTAAGTTGACATCCCTGGGAAGCAGGTTGCTTTCTTTCATTTTTTTCCATTTTTATTGGATATTATATTTATTTGCATTTCAAATGTTATCTCCTTTCCTGATTTCCCCTCTGGAAAACCCCTATCCCATCCTTCCTATCCCTGTTTCTAGAAGGGTGCTTCCCCCACCCACCCACCAATTCCTGCCTCCTCTCCCTGGCATTCCCCTACACTGGGGCATTGATCCTTCACAGGAACAAGGGCCTCTCCTCCCATTGATGTCTAACCTGGCCCTGATATGCTACATATGCAGCTGGAGCTATGGGTCTCTCTATGTATACTCTTTGGTTGGTGGTTTAGTCCCTGGGAGCTCTGGGGAATCTGGTTGGTTGATATTGTTCTTCTTCCTATATGTTGAAAGCCCCTTCAACTCCTTCAGCCCTTTCTTTAACTCCTCCATTGGGGACCCTGTGCTCAGTCCAATGGTTGGCTGCAAGCATCCATCTCTATATTTATCAGGTTCTAGCAGAGTCTCTCAGGAGATAGCTATATCAGGCTCCAGTCAACAACCATTTCTTGGCATCCCCAATAGTGTCTTGGTTTGATGTCTGTATATGGGATGGATCTCCAGGTGGACCAGTCTTTGTATGACCTTTCCTTCAGTCTCTGCTCCACACTTTGTATCCGTATTTCTTTCCTTGAATGATTTGTTCCCATTTCTAAGAAGGACTGAAGCATCCACACTTTGGTCTTCCCTCTTCTTGAGTGTCAAGTGGTCTGTATATTGAATCTTGGGTATTCCGAGCTTTCAGGGTAATATTCACTTATCAGTGAGTACATACCATGTGTGTTCTTTTAGGATTGGTTTACTTCATTCAGTTTGATATTTTCTAATTAGATACATTGCCTAAATTTCATAAAGTCATTGTTTTTAATAGCTGTGTAGTACTTCACTGGGTAAATGTAGCAGATTTTCTGTATTTATTCTTCTGAGAAACAGAGAAGGAGTGGATCTGAGGGAGAAAATGAGAGGTGAGGATGGGGAGCAGTGCAGGAAAGACTGTGGACAGGATGCATTTTGTGACAGAAGAATAACATTAAAATAAAATGAGTTAAGTGAAACACAAATTGGTGTAGGAATAAAAATCCAAACAGAAGAAAAAGTGCTACTGAAAAAGCACAGGAAACACAACTAGACTCAGACACACAGGTTCACACATACAGGAATAACATAAAATGGCCAAACTGGAGGCCATGAAATATATATACAAAAGACTGTAAAGTAATCCAAATAGAATTAAATTAAAAAATTATACATAAACATTTAAAAATATACTATATGTATATGCATACAGATATGCATATACATATTTTACATGTATATACATATGCATATACACATACATATACATACATATACACATACATATACTACATTTACTACATATACACATACACACACCATTAAAGTTAACTTATGGGTTAGGGATGGGAGCTTATATATAATTATGCTCTCAGAAGAAAGAATAAAATTATGATTTTGTGGAAAATTTGTGTGAGAATATGGCAACTACCTATCAAGCTCATTCTCATATTTCATTGGCCAATATTAAATATAAATGGTGTAGAGACAATAGTTATCAGATTGTTTCTCCATAGACATCAGAAAAGAATGATTTTTTTTAGCCTATCCTCTAATAAAAGGCATGGAGCAAAGCAAGAGACCTTGAGATTGTAGAGGATTGCCTCTACAGGGGGGAAAAAGTGTCTAACTAGGCTGCTAATAATTTTATTATGTAATTACTAGGACTAAACAAGTCTAGTAAAACTAGTAAAAAATGTATAGTCTTGTAAAACATACTTTGTTTTTAAACATGTTACAATATTATTCATAAGGAGCTAATGTTAATTATTAAACTAAATTATTTATCTAAATATATGATAACATTACTTATTGCTATTATGTTTCATTTTGAAGCAATAATTTGTTATACAAAACTAGTGAGTATGAAAGTTGCAATGCTCATTTCATATAATCTTCAAAACCTAGGCTGTATATCTAAAACACCACACATGGTTGCATTGACCAATTTGTTCATGGAGATTAGTCATGGGAATAGGGGGACATGTGTTACATTCTGCAACCTTTACCTGAGTGTGCTAATCAATCAAAATTCTTATATTAAAATTAAGTAAATAATAATTTTTTGTAATAACTACTAGTCTTTTGTAAACCTATGTATATATGCTCCAAAATATGAGAGACATAGAAGACATATTTATATTTATAGGGACTGTGGACTCTTAATTAGCAATGGGTACCCATTTTTGTACATATAAAGGCATTTTAAAATTCTATTGAGAATTTTAGATTTAGTATAAGATATCAAAAATGGATGAATAATATGTAAAGAATATGAAAATTTGAGAATGGCTATAGAAGTAAGCATAAATCTTTAAATCGTTTATACAAGGTTATAGGTGATTATATAAATTACTAAATTTTACTAAATTATGAAATGCATATGCTAAATTTAAGAGGTTAGATTTGTTATTTTTACTCTACTTAAAATTTTTTCATTTATCAAATACTTTTCTCAAAGATCTTTTTTTCTGATATTACATATTAGTGAAGCTGTCTTATCATATTAGGGATTGTAACATATATTAACAATGACTTCTCCGAGAGAGGAAAAAAGAGATTAATTATCTCCTTCAAATGTCTAGACAAAACTTTCAATATGATGTTCACTGTCTAAACTGTTTCTCATATTTTTAACAAGAAAGTGATTCAGTTTGACATAGGGACAATTGTTCAAATATAACAGAATTCTCAACAGACGAAAGTAGATTAGTAGTTCGTAGCATTTAACTACAAACCAACACTGCTAATTTAGGCAAAAAGGTAAAAACTATAGAGTTAGTGAAGATATATTATTTATCATTTACGGGTCTTAAAGCTCTTAGGAAAGTGGCTGGAAAATGGATACAAAGGAGATGGAAATGAATGAGTAAATGAAGGGAAAATAACTAACAGTAATGAATGCATGCCATGCTAACTTATATTATCAATTTTAAAAATGCAAGAAAAATAAATCTAATGTTTAACTTTACAAAATTTAACATAACTGGAATATATATAATATATAATATATATTATATAATACTATATAGTAATATATAGAATGTCAGAGTAATTGTGTGGCTTTTCCTAAAAGGGCATGAATAATCATCTACACTTTCATGGTGTCTTAGTTATGTCAGGAGCTTAATACCCAATTTTCATGCTTGTCTAAGTCATTCTGATGTTTCTGAACACCTCTTACATTATAAATATCACATCACATCGTGGGTTCAGAAAAGCCACAGAAACACTCTGCTTCTTCTGAGGCTAATGCTGAATCAACTTCTCTCTTAACTCTACAGTGAATACTGCAAACTGGTCAGAAATAATGCATCCTTCATACTCAATTATGCTAGGTATGCCAGCCCTTCCTGTATTGTCTTCAAGTTCCAGATACACATGGGGAAATCATCTAGCAACTAAATAATGACCTTAATTATTCATATGAGCCAATCAATCAGGAACGGATTCATTTGTATTTTCTCAAATGACAATTTTTTTTCTCATATTTTCTCATATTCCAGCTTCCACTAAACTCAGACCTATATATACTAGAGTTTCATAAGCCAACCTGAATTGGCACTGACTGCTTGTTTAAAAGCCTTTTTCAGCTTAATGCTGAGTTATTGAGTGTTCCATGATAATTATCGGTGCATACAATGTGCTGTTATGAAAGTTCCTGTCTGCATTCTGAACCATGGGCTTTTCCTTACTCTCTAATAAAGGAAGGACCTGAGGAGCATTTTGTACCACCTATCTTGGTTTTCCTTTCTTTACTGATTTGAATTCCATGACTTCCATCCCAATAATAGATATTTAATGTTGATCTGATATTTACTCTTTCCTTTGTGTCCTCCAAGATATAAGAAATAATAAATAATTATGTATAAACTCCACCCCCCAAATTTTCCTTTTCTAACAGAGATTATTGCAATGGAAAGTTAATATAAGTTTCATAATATAGTTAATTTTTTTCAAGTAATTTATTTCTAGAAAGACCGCTAAGTATCCAGTACATGCCTTATCACAAGAAAAAAAATTCACACGCTCATACCACTGCCCACTAGTGATTCTGTCCAAAACTTTCTATTTTTAGAGATTACAATCTGTTCTGCATTTCATCACAAATTTCAATATCCTTATGCTTATGGGGTACAACAAGTCCATGAAATATTCTTATTATCTTGTACCATAGAGAAGACTAACACACTAAGTAAACCCACATTCCAAGGGTACTCAACTTTTGATCTTGTTTGCATATATTAACATGATTGGTGTGGGTTGCATGTATTAACACTTAATCACAAGGAATAACTACAGTCACATTGAAAGGACACACTCTCCCATGTCACATGGGTAATGGTAGGTGTAGTTATATTGAGATTATCTCCACAGAGACTATACCATCACATGGTGTGGTTCAGTTTTGTGTCTCAGTTTTCATTAAACAGGCTCTCTTCACCAACACATCTTTGTTTATGCTAGCACCTGTTGAGAACCTGATTTTTTTTATTAGATATTTTATTTACACTTCAGATGCCATCCCCTTCCCCTATTCCCCCCCATTAGAAAACCCCTATCCCATGCCTCCTTTTTCTTTTTGCACATATACATTTTTTAAAAAATGTTAATCATAGGCTTTATAAGTTTGGTATTGCTCAATCAGAGGTGTAACCCACTACCCAACCTAGATATATCAACTATCTTTGACTGGTGGAGATACATGAACATCTGCCTCCCTGTCTCCCCCCTCTTTCTCTCTTTCATCACCTAGCTTCTTCTCTCCTTTTTCTCGTCCTCTTCTTACTCCTTCTCTTCCTCTCAGTACTCCTCCCACCTTAGCTCCTCCTACATATCACCCTTCCTGATAAAATGAAACTTTTCTCTCAAAATACAATTAGAGCATAAATATGCCAATTTGTACCCGTGAGGTACAAGATAGTCCTCATACCCAGTCCATCATTTTGTTGACTAACCAGAACCTCTGTCGTCTCTCCTAACTAAAACACTTAGCTCTGAACCTGGCTTTTTTGTTGGCTTTAGGATGAATGTCAGCTGACGACCATCCACTCAAATCTTTTCTCTCAAGGTAAATAGCCAGAATTGGCTATGAGGCTATACGTTTTCAACCCCATCAGGAATCCAGAATGACTGAGTTAACTATAATTGTAGGAAGCACAAAGCATAGCTTCTAAAACTTAGCCAATTTATAGAGACCTCTGAACACCTGGACACTACCTCTACTACCAGTATAACACACTTAGGAATACAAGGCTTAGACCCAGTCCTTCTTTAACTTTTTTTAAACTGATTTGAGATGGTCAGCCTGTGAGTTAAAGGACTACAGCAAATTCATAGGTTGGAGTTTATTATAAGAGTGTTTTCTATATTTTATTTAGAAATAGCTGAGTGGAGTTAACAGGCAACAGTCCAGATTACCTTACATGGATAGTTGGTTTTCAAAACATCAGAAATCCACAGAATTGACATGACAAACATTTCTGTATTAAAGTTCATTTTGACTAGAGACCTGTCTGCTCCTGACAGCTTCCTATATTGAATTCTAAGAAGAAATTGAGCATCTTTGGAGTTATTCCAGTTGTGGTGAGACAGCAACTAGACAAGAAGTGCCTCTGTCCCTCTACAGACAAATTACTGTCCAGAAAAGGACACACTCGCAGAATAGTCGACTGATTATATCTGCCTAGACAGAGTAATCAGCCCTTAATAATTCTGCAGCACTAAGGTCTGTCAGATGATCCTGGGCCAGAAAGCGGAAGAACACATGCTCCAACGTTATGTAGGAGAATCTGATTTTATTGTGTGAAATTGAACAAACATCAGTTCCTAACAGATAGGGCAGTGATGACAAATCAAGTGAATGATTCAACCTAAGTTTAGGTAATTAAAATAGTGAGACTTGGGAGGATTGAAGGACTGTGTTTAAAGAGTAACTCAGAGGATTATCGGTACATAAAAAAAATGCTTCATAATCAAAAATCTTCATGCACAAATTAGTAACAATTTAGAAATGCCACCCCCTGAACATCTAGCAGGCAGCTTTACTAATTTGAGAATCTCTTTCATACAAGTGATTAGTACTTCTGTAAGTTTGCTGAATAACCTCATAAATCTTTTTGGTGACTTCCTGAGTTTTCTAAGTTGTACTTTTTAGATTTGGTGATCTTCCTTCTTGCACCAGGAAGAAATGCAGAGTTTCGAAGAAAAAGATATACAGGGGTACTCTAGGAGAGAAGATAAAGAAAATATTTAATATTGATAGGGGTATTTTGAAGAATCAAGAATAACTTTTTAAATGAAGGTATATTTACCTCGGGCATAGAGAGATGTATTCAGTATTGGTAATAACAGTAGCAATGACAAGAATACATCACGTATTCAATTTGTTGTGGTTAAAAGCCACCAAATATAAGGCATCATATATATATATATATATATATATATATATATATATATATTTATATATTATTATATATATATTAATATATATATATATATTAATATATATATAATTGTTCATGCTTTGGGATATGTATGCATATTCCAAAGTATGAATACACTAAATAATCCTTATCTATTAACTTCTATGGATTAAAACCAAAGTATTGAAACTCAAGTATCCTTTCCATAGTGGTATACAGTACCAAAACTTATATCATCTAAGTGACCTGAATATGAACATAGTACTTTATTACCCAAAATTGGGTACAATTGTCATATCATAAACCAGGGAAGAAAAACCTGTAACCAAGAAAATATAACTTGGTAATTTAATTTTCCTCTATAAAATTATATATTAAAAGTCATGCACAAATAAGTGACAGAAATATTTTTAATGTATGAATATTTATTTCATATAGTTTACTATATATATTAATATCAATAAAAGCCTATTGTCTTCAAATAAAATATGTCAGATGAAGTACACAAAATAAGATTGTAAAGTGAATAGCTATTCAAAATTTTAATAGGTAAGCATTTTAGAGAAGTTGCATGTTATTATTTAAAGTTACTCTATAGTTACAATATTAATACAATCATATTGGTTTAATTATATATTTAGTGATGTTATTTAAATGTTTTAATAAAAAATCTATTGTATTTCAGTAAAAATCTAACAAAATTATGTTGTCTTCTTTGCGGAAAGATGTAAATTGGTTTTTTGAGTCTTTTTTTAAGTTTTTCATTATTATTTATTTATTTTTATATTCCAGTCTTCATCCCCCTCCAGGTGTGCAACCCAACTGCTCCACATACCATACCACCCCCTGTCTCCAAGAGGATATTCCTACCCCTTCCACACTCCCATATCACCAGACTTCCCCACTCCCTGGGTCTTCAGGTATCTCCAGGGTTAGGAACATCTTCTCTCTCTGACGACAAACCAGGAAGTCCTATACTATTTATGTGTTGGTATTTTCATATTAGCTGATGTATGGTGCCTGCTTGGTGGCACAGTGTCTGAGAAGTCTTGGGGGTCCAGATCAGTTGAGACTGCTGGTCTTCCTATAGGGCCATCCTTCTTCTCAGCTTCTTCCAGTTTCTCCCCCAATCAACCACAGGGGTCACCGACTTCAGCAATGGTTGGGTGCTTGTATCTGCCTCTGACACTTAGCTCCTTGTTGGGCCATTCTGATTGGTGTAAGGTAGAATCTCAGGGTCGTTTTGATTTGCATTTCTCTGATCACTAAGGACTTTGACCATTTCTTTAGTTGCTTCTCAGCCCTTTGAGATTCCTATATTGTGAATTCTCTGTTTTGTTTTATACCCTGTGTTTTGATTGGGTGGTTTGGTTTTTTGGGTGTTTAACTTCTTGAGTTCTTTATATATTATCAATGTTAACCCTCTGTTGGATGTGGGATTACTAAAGTTTTTTTTTCCAATCTGTATCTTCTATTTAATTCTCATTAGAGAGAAAGTATATAGTAAACTGATTTCATCCATCATTTTGAATATTGAATTTATACAGGTATGTTACATTAATAATCAAGGCATTATACATTTAGAGTGAATCATTAAAGTCTTAAAATAGTTCTAAATATATATGTTGTATCAATTCTTCTAATTCTTTGAAGGTTTGTGAGAATTGTAAAGTAATCTTCAGTATTGCGATTTTCATATTGGCTTTTATACAGCACAAGGATTGTTCTGCATTTCCTCACATAAAAGCCCAACAAGACCTGTGAAAACTGAACTGAACTCCTGGGCATTGCTCCATAGTAGGTTTGTGAAAATTTCTAGAGTTAATTGGCAATCATTATTCACAGGACCAATGTGGCATTTTGTGTTCCTGGAGCAGAATGTAAGGGATAAATGAAAAGCAGTCCACTCCCCAACTATATGTCTTTAATTTAAAATCTTCGAAAAAATAATCTGTGTGTGTGTGTGTGTATAATATCAAAACTTCAGTGCCTTTTATTTCCATTACATTTAAAATTACTTATTAATCTGTATTCTGCTCATGGACCTTCATGAGCAATAAAAACTGCATCTGTACAAGACTGAGTGCCAAAGAAGACACATTGCTATGTTTGAGACATCAGTATATATCTCTTCACTGTCCAGGTTGCAGTTATCCCTACATTTGATTTCATTCTGTTTATGCAGTTTTAATTTAAAATATTTTCTTTAACAATAAAGGTAGACCCCAGTCTTCTTTTTTATCCTTTGTTGAATAGTTATTATAAAAATATCTTCTATATATAGAAAAGTATATTGGTTAATCTTTTAGTTCATACCTTGGAATTTTTTCTAGATATACAACTTTTGGTGAGGCTTGATGGTTTTATTTTTATTAAAGGAGAGAAAAAAACTGAGCTAAATGTATTATGATTGATTGAATATATGATAGAGTGTGCATGTTTAGTGCTAGTTTGGGTTCATTTCCTACTATGCTCTGCCCGTTAAAAGCTTATATTACAGTGCTCATTTAGCCATAGGCCTATTATCTTGCCCTTCAGTAACAACAAGGAGTAGCTGAGATTTCAGCAGAATACACAGTGATGCTGTTGATTTGCTAGTCTCGTGGCTCCTTTTCTACAGCATTCTACAAGGTAGATTGAAGATAATCATCGTCGGAGTTTCTTCCTCAATCATCTTTATTCTTGCTGGATTTTAAGTTGTCCTTTTATTACACATTCATTCACAAAAGGTAACAATGATGTATCATGAGTATAAATCCCATCCAATAAACAATCCCTCAAGTTTAGCAAACTTTTTTTAACAGTGACATGATTAAAGGTTATTCTAAATTACTGAATGCCACCTTTATCAAAACCTCTAACAGTTCTGTGAAGAACTTTTTAGTCAATGATCTTCTAGTTTATATGACCAACTGTAGTGATTTTATTAAGCCATCAATCAACTTCTGTGGTAGTAAGAGTTGTTCAGCAGCAATGTAAACATGTTGGCATCAATGATTTTTATGTAGTTTGATCTAACCTGCATAGAACAATAACACAAATATATCTAGGAAATCAATTAACATTTCTTTTAGAGTAAATTATCATTGAATAAACTAATGTTATTTACTTTTGTCATCCAGTGGTAGAGCAATTGTATTAAATGTTAATGATTAGATTTACTGACTGGACAGCATATTGTTTTGTAATAATTTTTTTCCCATTTTGTGGATTAATACTGCAAATACGCATGTGAGTGAAATTTTGAGTTTAAAGAGTATTCATGTCATATTTCACTATTTTTTAATGAAATTATGGTGAATAGGGAAAGATTATATGTAAAAATGATTGTAAGTATTTATGAAGGAGTAAGAAGTAAATATAAATCATATAAATGCATGCACTATGTTATAACAGATAAAAAGTCAATCTTTATAGAGAACTGCTTATAAAAATTGAGTCCTTGAACAGTTATTTACTAAGAAAACATTCTGTTAGCCCAAATATTAGTCTTTATACTTTGAGTATGTCTAGATTTACTGATTCTCTTCAACAAATATAATTTCTCTAAAAACTATTTCTTCTGCATTTTGTTGAACATACACTTTATAGCCTGACAAGCATCACCTTCCCAGAACAGTGTTTTAAATAACATTCATGCCAGTTCAGTCTCTGTGTGACCCTGTGAATCCAGGATAGTTGATTCTGTTACTCCATGTAGTGTCCTTGACCCTTCTGACTCCTACAATTCTTTTCTTTCTCCTGAGGATTCCGTGAGCTCAGCCTAATGTTTGGTGGGTCTCTGGATCTGATTCTATCAGTTGCTTGATAGAGCCTCTTTGATAATCATTATGCCTGTATACTAGTATAGCAGAATATTTTGAAGAATAATTTCATTTATTACATGGGTCTAATCTAGGACATCTGGAAAAATGTTATAGTTGTGTTGGTTACTGTTTGCATGGAACTCCTAACAGAGGGACTAGGGGCCACTTCTGAAACTTTTGCCTGTTTTGTGGACTCTTGTTTTTCTATTGGGTTGCCTCACACACCCTAAATATGAAGTGAGGTACTTAGTCATTTTCTAACTTGATATGCCATGTTTTTCTTAATATTCCTGGAAAACCTGACCTTTTCTGAAAAAAAAAAACGATGAAGGAGAAGTGGATAGTGAGGGGTAAAGTGATGGTGAGAGACTAGGAGGAGAAGAGGAAGGGGAAACTGCAATTGGGATGTAATATACAATATAATAAATTAACAAAAATTACTTTCATGCAAGCTCCAGAAAATTCATAATGCAAAATATAAACTTTTTTATATACCTTATAAATTTATTTTATTTCCTTGTTGTTCAGGTAACCTTCCATAAAATTATAAGTCCTTCTTATCTAAAAGAAGTTACTACACAAAACAGGCTAAATCATCTTTCCTAAAATATATACCATTCCCTCCAGCTGAGGAGATGGCCCAGTAGTTGAAGTGATTGCTCTTCAAGCATGAAGAACTCGGCTTGAATACCCAAAAAACAGGTAAGGTGACCTCACTTGTACAAATCTGGGTCCCAGAGTTCCTCTTGTAGAGAGGAACAGGTGTACAAGAGTACCTCTAAAATGTTATGATCCAGTTTGTCTAGAGTACAAGTGACATATTAAACTATGTAAGATTTTAGGAATAAAACTTGATGTTATCTGAATTCTACATGTGTGAGGACATCTATTCACCCCCACTGTCACATGCATAAACACACATGTATACACATACAGTCAAAGATGAAAATACCTCTCATCTTAATAATTAGCTCCATATCCATTTTATTCTCAATACTCTCACAAAGTAAATTTAATATACCTCTAATGTATTGAGTCTCATGTGATGATAGTCATATCAGATAAATTAATTCATTCAGTTGTGATTTGTATATATGATAATGCTATCATACAAGCTATAAAAAGAATAAACAAAACAAGAATAGATTTATTATTGCATCTTCCTTAATAAAATTTACATATAACAAAATAGTTAATGTAAATTTGTTTTAGGCCATTCCTATGAATATGTTTTCAGAAAAGATAGGCATTTTGTTTAGCAGAATGATTAGCATCTAGAAAGTGGAGGCATGTAATTGCAAACATCCCACAGTTCACCAACTTTTCATATGCCTGTTTTCTAAGAAGAAACAGAACATGGATTTGTGTGAGATGGTAGAAGAGTAGGATCTTGGAGGAGTTTGGAGACAAAAATCATTTATCAGAACATATTGTGTCTAAAAATCTTTCTCTTTCTTTCTTTCTTTCTTTCTTTCTTCTTTCTTTCTTTCTTTCTTCTTTTTTTTTTGACAAGGTTTCTCTGTGTAGCCATTGTTGTCCTGGAACTTACTTTGCAAACCAGGCCGGCCTTAAACTCAGAGATCTTCTTTACTCTGCTTCTTGAGTGCTAGGATTGAAAGCATGTACCACCAAATCACGCTCAAAAATATACCTTTAATGAAAGAAAAAATAGAAAAATAGAGAAAAAGTAACAAGTTTTTTAAATTGTAACATCCTATTGTCCATGTTAGGAATTCCACCTAAAATATTTTATTAAATAAAATTTAAGTAAGTGATTTTAAGTGTAGTTTCAAATGGATGAAACATTATCAGCTTGGTCAATGATTTTAGAAGGAACTAATGAGAGCAAAAATTAATATATAATAATTAGTATGATACTTTTTTCTTCAAAAACAAAAAGAATTACATGAGAATGTTGACATTTTAATCACTTTATGGCCAGACCCCTTTTGTAACTGTACACTTTAAATTCCTTTTTCTATTCAGGTTAGTTTTTCATACACATCAACAAATTGTAAGTAACTGCAAAATAAATCATTCTTTTAAATCTATGGTTTAATCACAAGCATCATGTTTCAAATCCTTATAGTATTTTTTAGGTTGCAAATTATAGTAATTTGGTAAATTATAGTGCTATTTTATGTTATCAATCAAGCCGTATTTAATTTGTGGTTCATCTGCTATATCCATTTATATAATGAAATTAAATCATCCATCATAGAAGAATTTGAATCCTACTTGCTCAGTTATGGAAGCATAAAATCAGGAAAATTAATATTGAAGTGTTGATGTCTGGCACAGTATTTGATACATCTGAAGGATTTTTGTATGGAAACTTCTCTATTGTTTTCTATTTTGTTTAGTTGTTTAGACAGATGATCTATATGAAGTACATTAAAAATCTCACATATGCCTCTGGCTCTTGATATGCCATCTTTGATTGATATCCCTGGGAGTCCTGCAATTTTTGAAGGGAAATAGAAAAGGAGTAGATTTGTGAAGAGAGGAGTTGGGGGGAGGGAGTTGGAGGAGAGGAGGGAGGAGAAACTGTGGCTGGGATGGAATATATAACAGAAGAACACACACACACACACACACACAATCTGTATTGACCCTCTGATTTCCAATTATGTTTAGGGAACAGAAAACTCAGACAATTTTAAAGAAGAAACAAAAATTTCTCAGATTTTTTTCTGAACTAATTTTCTCTAAATTGCATCATGGTAGTGAGGGTCACAACTGCTCTCTTGGTGTTCCCATTCAGAGAGTTTTTACTCTTTATTTCTCTCTCTCTCTCTCTCTCTCTCTCTCTCTCTCTCTCTCTCTCTCTCTCTCTCTGTGTGTGTGTGTGTGTGTGTGTGTGTGTGTGTGTTTGCTTTGGTTAAAAATCCATGCTTTTCATTCACTGTATTCTCATCACATTCTTATTTCTTTCAACTCTTCTAGAGTCTCTTCCTATAACCTCCTATCAAAATCCACACCTCTTCAGTCTCTCCTTATATAATAACAAGCATGTAAGTAATAATAATAAAACAAAGCAAGAAAAAATAAAATGAAACAATAAAGAAGATAGGACAAAACAAACAAATACAAAGGGAAAAAAAGAGCCAAAGAAAAAGCATAAATTAGACAGGCAGAAGGACATGTTCACATGCATGGGAAATTTCTAAAACCAGGAAACTGTATGTCAAAACATAAGCAACTCTTTCTGTATTTTATTTCCACTTATCAAAGCTTGCCACTAATTCTGACACTGTTAACTATGATCTTCATTCATTCCATTGGTGACCTAGATAACTTCTCTATGATGTCCAAATTTTAGTAACTCATACCTTTTCCTTCTGAGTTAATACGGGTACAAAGTCAGGGAACTCATTTCATTTCCAGATAAATATAGCCTATATTTATACCTAAATTCAGAATTACTCCATATGCTATAAACTAAAGTCCTGATTTTTAGAATCCAGAATACATGTAATTTATCTACTATCCTTCATAAATAATGCTCAGTAACTCAGTAATTTCTTGTAATCTAAGTTGGTTCAATTGAAGTTGAAAATGAAAACTATATACCTGAGAGAATATGTCAGAAAAAGTTTAAATATATCTAATATATAATTTGTTCATTTAAATAAATCATTATTTACAGAGTACCTATTCTAAATCTCATGCTCTGTGATTCATTAAAAATATTGAAAAATAGAAAATGTGAATGATTTCTCATTCTAGAACTTTCTCTTTCTCTTTTGATTTTAATTACATCTTGGCATGCCAAATAATTAGTATCAATAGATTCCTGAGTCCCAAATAATATACATTTTCCATTTTATGAAGAAGCAGTACACATTTAAGTAATCACTTTAATTTGGTTTGAAAAAAATTCTGGGGATTGGGTAGATGGCTCAGAAATCAAGAATACTTGCTGGTCAATCATGAAGACTGGAGTAAACATTCCAGAACTCATATTATCAAAAGGCCTTTTTGTCCAGATCTGAGAGTTATAACATCCTCTTTTGAATAACACACACATAGACACACAGAGGGAGTGAAAGGGCATCTTTTAAAAGAAAACTTTTATAGCAAGTTTTTGTCACTTCCTTATAATTCCAGAAATAATTGCTCTGATATTGATAGTTGGTTATCATCCTTACTCAACAGACAAATGGTATTTTGTATCAGGATAAAGTTCTGTAAACATAAAAATCAAGGTTTTATATCTGTTATGAATTTTTAGTATATTTCCAACATCTAATTTTCTTATCTATTAAGCCTTATAAAATACTATAATACTATAAAATAAATTATTTTAAAATTTCAGTTGTTTTTTAGTTTCTATTTTAATGAATAGGTCATTAGCTTGTATACTTTTTCCAAACATCCTTAATAAAAATAAAATAAAATCTCAATACCATACAACTTCAAGTTAGTATAGATAACTTGTAATATACTAGGAAACTTAGTAGAGGTAACCAAACATATAACACACATGGAATAAAATAAATGGGTTATATAAGTTACAAGATAGGGAACAAGTACAAACTTATGGCCTCAGCATTTATTCCTACACAAATAGGCTCCAAGTTGTTATTTGGGAACTGGAGTCTGGAAGAAAAGCCCACACTTACATATTGTGACTTCTTATTTATTAATATATTAAAATTACTATTTGAAAGCTTGTTTGAGATAGAATCTTGTTTCCCCTCTATTATATGTATTTTCCTTATTATTTCTATCTTATACTTTTTTATTTTTATACTTTGTTTTGATTATCATTCTTATTAAATTTTTGCTAGTTTTTCAGCTTTTCATTACAAATTCTATGAATAATTTTAGTAAGTTATCTATACTAGCACCTAACTTCTCAGAGTGGTCAACTGAGAAGTGTTTCAACAACAACTAACATATATGCTTGGTACTGCATTTAAAAACTCTTATCTAAAAGTGTTGGTGGAATTCATGATTTTCACTGTATTCCAAGGTCTATAACAATCCTCATTTTTTTTCTGCACACACAAACTTCTGCAAACTCTCTACATCTTGAATTGCTTCTAATGACATATTAATTTTTAATAAAAGGGGAAGACTTTCTAAACATAGACTCATTATCTTCTCTGTGAATTAATCTTATAATTTCAGTCAATACTTAAATAATATGCATGTAGATAATATTTTAGTGAAGAACAAGAGGTTTTTCCTGATACAAAGTTTAATTTTAGTGGACTAAGACAGATTTCAAACTAATTCTCAAATTACCAACTATGTAATGTGAACTTCTACCCTTTCATGCAGTGGCAATCACTTTCCTTGTTCTCTGTGTTGATTTGCATTATGACTGCATGAAGTTTAACCAAAGTTAGGCCTTACAGGATTCTGTAATATTATAAAAGAATGAAGTTATTGAACTACTTAAATAACTGGTTTCTATATTTGTTTTTTTAAAATGTGAAATGAGCTGGTTCACTGTTCATTTTTCACCTATTCAAATGAGGATGTATTATTATGACAGCATTTGTTCATTTTTCTGTGTGAGAGAATGAGGTTTCATTAGGTATCATTAGTGTCCTATTTATGCAATGGGATAGTGAAGAAAATACTGTCTGAACCAATTGGACTTGCAGCAGACTTTAGTGATTATGGAAGGCAATTAATCAAATTTGTGGTGACACAGCAGTACTAAACCTCCTTGGTCAAACCCCTGAAGAATCTCTGAAGGGTCAGAGGAGAGGTTTTTTTCTCTTTCATTCTAAAGAAGATGTGTCTACGTAGAGAAAAATGAAGGTGAAGTTACAATTACTTCCTTGAAATAAGAATTAATACCCAAAGACAAACCATCAGCAACTTGTAATAAAACCACAATGCACTTTAAAAGTCAAGCATATTATTTGTATTCCAATTTTAGAGAATTCCTGGTATTTAACTATCATCATTTCAGAAACTTTTCCATGTAGTGTTATTTTCATTTTGCTTTTAACAAATTTACTTATTTCTTTAAGTTTATAATTCCTTGGAAAACATGGCCTGGAATTTTGGATAAAGTTATATGTAAAGCTAACCTTAAACAATATAATAGGAAATGGAATTAATTGCAAGATTTGACTATTGATCTTAGGATTGATATGACCTGACTCATATAAACATAGAATAAATAAGATGTTGTATTTTTCCACAAGCCAGTGGTATCATAATCTTCTGAGTGTCTCATTATCTTCTTTAAGGTTTCCTCTACTATTTTAAAAACTATAATCTGCATCTGAAACATCTTTACACATTTCTAAACCAAAAACAAAATCAATATTGAAACTTTAAGTAAAATATTTAATGTTTCTCAGAAAACTTCACAGAACTATATACATACATAAAAATAATAGCCAACTCGTTTATAAAGTAACAGTGTACCACCAAAGTTCTCTTTTATCAAAGAGCAATATCATCTCAACACACACAGTCTTAAAAATAAAAATAAACAATTAACAGCAACTACCTCCTTTACTATCATATGCTACAAATTCTGTGTCCTATCTATGTATTAGTGTGATTTATTAGAAATTTGCTCAAAAACTTGATGTAACAGTCACAATTTCTAATTGGATATTTGATATATTGTACCTAGTTTAGAGATTAACTTAAGGATATGTCTGCCAACAACTTGTAACATTTTTTCAGCAAGTAGATTGCCATTCCATTCTAGCACTACAGTGTGGTGATCTACTGTATAACTGATGAAAATATTAAGAATGGCCATCTGGTCTGCACCACAACCAGGGAAGATTAGTATGTTTGTCCATCTACCCAACCTACAGTCTGCATGTATCCCAGGAGATCTGCCACAACCTGCTACACAGGTGAGAATCCTCCCCATAACTGCCCCAGCTCGGACTCCATTGAGCCCAGTAGATATGGGAACACTCCCTTCTGTATGACGTCCATCTCCCTTCCTGTCTGCACCTCGTCTGGGAGCAGATTGGCATGTCCACACTTCCCTCACATCTCACAGTCTGCCCATCTCCCAGGAGATCTGCTGTAACCAGGGATAAAGGTCACGGAAAAACTGCTTTAATGAGGGACACAGAATAATTGCTATTACCAGGCCAAAGGAGGCCTCCCCTAACCAAATACAGTACTGCCTGCCTCCAAAGATGCAGGCTCCAGACAGAGATCCCCCCCCGGCCAGTTAACTCCAAAGAAAACCAAATGGCACAAGAATATAAGGAAGAGAATCCAATGTATTTTTGAACCATGAGAACCCAGTTATTGCACCACAGCAAGCCCTGGATACCCCAACCTCAAAAGTACAATAGATGCTGATCTAAAATTACATCTCATGAAGATAATAGAGACCTGTAAGAAGGATATAAACAACTCACTTAAAGAAATACAAGAAAACACAGGCAAACAGTTGGAAGTTCTTAAAGAGGGAACAAATCCCTTAAAGAAGTACAGGAAAACAAAATCAAACAAGTGAAAGAATTGAACAAAGCAGTCCAAGATCTAAAAATGTAAGTAGAAACAATCAATAAAGAAATCACAAATAGTGGCAACCCTGGAAATGGAAAACCTAGGAAAGAGATCAGGAGTTACAGATGCAAGTATCACCAATGGAATACAAGAGATAGAAGAGAGAATCTTGGGTGTAGAAGATACCATATAAAATATTGAAACAATAGTCAAAGAGTACAAAGCTCCTAGCCCAAAATATTCAGAAAATCAAAGATACATTGAGAAGACAAAGTCTAAGAATAATAAGAATAGAAGAAAGCAAATATTCCCATTTCAAAGGGCCAGAAAACATCATCAACAAAATCATAGTAAAAACTTCCCTAGCCTAAAGAAAGAGATGGCCATAAACATACAGGAAGCTTACAGAACCTTAAGTAGATTGAACAAGAAAAGAAAATACTTCCATCACATAATAATCAAAACAATAAATGCCCAGAACAAACAAGGAATATTAAAAGCAGTAAGGGAAAAAAGCCAAGTAGCCTATAAAAACAGACCTATCAGAATTACAGCAGACTTCTCAACAGAGACTCTAAACGCTGGAATAACCTGGACAAATGTTATGCAAAATCTAAGAGAACACAAATGCCAGCCCAGGATACTATACTAGCAAAACTCTCAATCATTATAGATGGGGAAACCAAGATATTCCATGACAAAACCAAATTTCAACAATATCTACCTACAGTGAATTCTAGAAGGAAGGGTAGCAACACCAAAGAAAACACAAGAAATTGATCATATCACAGCAAACCCAAAAGAAGAGAATCATACACACATAATATCACCTCCCACAACAAAAATAATAGGAACCAACAATCACTGATTTTTAATGTCTCTCAATACCAATGGACTTAATTTTCCAATAAAAAGACAGGCTAAGTTACTAGATATGCAAGAAGGATCCAGTATTTTGTTATATATATGAAACACACTTCAGTGACACAGACAGACACTACCTCAGAGTAAAAGCTTGGAAAAAAAGGTTTTCAAGCAAATGGTCTCAAGAAACAAATTAGAGTATCCATCCACCAAGATGAAGTCTGAATTCTGAACATCTATGCCTCAAATGCAAGGGCATTCACATTCCTAAAACAAACAAACAAACAAACAATAAAAAATTATTGAGTCTTACACACTAATAGTGGGAGACTTCTGTTGTGGTAGACTATTAATGCTATTCAAGATCACCCTAGCAGTGCTAGCTCAAGTTCCTCACTACCCTTCCCACTATTCTAGATTCTTGGCTGAAAAACACACATAGATAGCCTTATATTTAATATGCCTTAATAAACTAAGTGATTGGGCCACTCTTAGACCTCCATGTTGCTAACACCACCTCTCTGATACTCCTGAGGTATTACTAACTAAAATCTATATTACATCTTTATTATCCTACATGAATTTGGGGTGGGGGTGGGGCCTGTGTCCACTCTTCTCCAGCTCTTACATGTTGGCCAAATCTTTGACCTGCACTTCCCCTAAAATGGTAGTTCTGTCTTTCTTCTCTCAGTCTCCTTGCCCATGAAATCAAAAATCCCACCTCTGTCAAACTACCCAGCCATTGGCTGCTGATAACTTTATTTAGGAATTCAAACCAACTAAAATCAGGGACACCCAGCATTTTCATGTGGGGTTCTTGTGTAATTTAGGGGATTCAAATAACATAATGCAACTTTGAGGCCAAGTCTACAACTTTTCCTCCTTTTTGTTCATCCAAAAGGCCTTTTCTCTCAGATATATGATGAACATAATTATAAAAGTGATGTAAACTATAAGGTATGATATGCACTAATAATATCCAGTCTATCAATTTTGTCAGTGTAGATACATTACTCTAACATTTATCCTAGCTTAAAGAGTTCACAATTCTATACCTGAATTGTTTTGATTTTAGTTTTTAACACCATCTCAAAACCATACTTTCAAATCTACATCATGTTCCTCAATGCTAAACAACTTAAGTTTAATTATGAGCATATAACTAGTCTTAAACTGAATCTGAGAAAGAATATTTAATATTATTTGAATATATAGGAAGGACAAAAATATAGCTTCCAAAACTTAAGAAACCAGCTATTACTTTGATAATACCACTATAAAAGAGTTAGGAAAAGGACTGAAGGAGCTGAAAGGGATTGCAACTTCATAGAAAGAAGAACATTGTCAATTAACCCAGACCATTCAGAGCTCCCAGAGACTAAGCCAAAAACCAAGGACTATACATGGTCCAGTTTGTGGTCCTGGGCACATATGTAACAATGACTGCCTTGTCTGGCTTCAGTGGAAAAGGATGTGCTCATTCCTCTGGAAACTTGATGTCCCAGGGAAGAGAGATGCTAATAGGAGCAGGTAGGGGAGCACCTTCTCAGAGGTGGGGGCTGAAGTGGAATAAGGTAAAGATCTTGGGGTGGGAGGTGGTAAGAAGGGCTGGGAAGGGGGACAACTTTTGGAATTCAAATAAATAAAATAACTTAATAAATATATAAAATTGCAAATTAACTTTTTATACAAAAATGTATAAATAATTATTTTACCTGAACTTAATTTTAGCTTTAAATGTTAGAACTATTAATCTGCAATCCCTGGAAAATGTTAAATATAAATTATACTAAGTATTTTTATAATTATGAGTTTTCCTATTTGTTGTAACTTGAAAAAGTATTAAAATGATATAATTAACAAATGACAAACATCATTAGATTTATCCACAACTACCATTTCAAAGAAAATATGTGAAATGAATCCTTTGTGAAGGGAATAATTATCAACTTAAAAGGCAAACAAAGAGAAAGATGAAGTTTAATATTCACCCTACAGGAGTGTTCTTACTTTGCTAAAAACGTAAGAAGTAAAATGATCTTATTCACTTAGCTATATTCTTATTTAATTCATTTTTTCCAGCAAATTGCAAATAGTAGTTATGATGCAATGATGTATTTATGAAAAAAATGTAATTTTGTGATTACAAGATACTTAATTCATAAATAAATAAAATATCCAAAACAAGAAGTGTGAAAGATGGCTACTTTGAGGTTATCACAAAGATGTGATAATTGTTCATATATTAGCCTATTTGTAGTTATTTGCAGTCATCCGAAAAGCTGCTACAAGTATAAGATTTCGCGTACTTAATAATTATATATATATATTAGCATATATAATGTTTTATGCATACTAGACATACATATATGTACAGTATAAAATTTTGTCTAAACGCCAGCATTCTGTAGTAGGAAATAATATTTACATATCACAGGTTGTAACACTCTTCATTATACATTGAGCATGAATCAATGAGCAGTAGAAAACATGATCAAAATGATTAAATAAAATATGATAAATAAATTAACATATGTTAATATACCAAGGGACTTCTCAAATACTGTCAAGGGATGATATCACCTAACTAAAGAAAAGTAAAGCCAGCCAGAAACAAATTGAATGAGGAAAGTGGTTTTATAGAGATATATGCCATTAGTTGGTGACAGAAACAAGTGTCTTAATATATCATATCCCAGGGAATAGTACCACATTGAGACAGGAACCTGCAGCCCCTAAAAAAGAGCACATAAAGGAAATGCAGTTTTCAACAGAGTATAAATGGAAAAGAATGCAGAGGTGATATAACTTTTGCAAATAATTGAAGACAAAGAATGTTTTTCTGATGAAGATCTGTGACATAAATGGAAAAGGAACAGGAGTTGGGAATGAAGTCAGATCAGAGAATTTGTGAAGCTGAGCAGTGAGGAATGTGAATGCTGAATATCTTGAGTCTCTTGAATGTCTTTGGCAGTGTATTGAATTGAATAAGTAAATAATAACATTTTCTTGGCAGAGGTTAAACTCAATGTTTAAATGAAAATAAGAATAAATGCTTTTGTCTCTACTATACAAAATGCACAAACTGGTAAATTAGACCCACTGTTGTATAATCTTGCCATGGAGAATGACCACCCAGCAATATTCAGACAGTAAGCAGTGGTTCATTACTTAAGAAATATTGTTCACGTTTTTGAAAGAAGACTAAAAGTTTCAAGAAAATTCTATCAACTATAAATGATATGTGAAAGTGTATGCATGTACATGGGGTTGAACATGTGTATGAGACATGTCCTGATGTCTCCATAAATAATTGTTTAATTTAGAGTGAATGTAACTGCTAGGATTCCCTTTCTGCACACATGATATTTTAATCACATTAAATAAACACTTTTTAAAACACACTATCTTAGACAAAATGTAGCCTTGTCTTTCTAAATGTTTCTTTTATTTTATATTTGCCTGTATAATGCTTTTCTTCTCCTTTTTTGAATTAGAAACAGTAAACTTCTCTCTACAATGCTTATAATGTTTTCTCCTAAGATGTCTGATAAAGATATTTGCTACAGAAACTTAGTGGTTTTTATACAAACTTGATTTATGTTTTTCTAGCTTACAAGACACATGTTAACTAATATATGCTTGAGTCTTATTCTTTTAAAAATATATAAAAACTAGAAGAAAAAGAAGAAGAAGAAAAGAAGAAGAAGAAGAAGAAGAAGAGAAAGAGGAAGAGGAAGAGGAGGAAGAGGAGGAGGAGGAGGAGGAGGAGGAGGAGGAGGAGGAGGAGGAGGAGGAGGAGGAGGGTGCAAAACGTAACATAGTTAACTACCTCAGTCATTAGGGTTAGAGTCAAATTAAGCCTGAAATGATGTGAAGGAGTAAAAGTTAAATAGTATTGTGGCTTTAGCAATGTGTCTCAATAATACATATGCTTAATTATTAAATTATTACAACTTACAATGTAATTTTTCTGGAAAATGAAGTATTAAACTAAGAAATTTAGGTAAGATGAGTTCATATTTTTATGCTTTAAATTGAGATGACTTGCGGCCTTTTAGAATAGATTGAAATCAGGTATACAGAGAAAAGGCCATACAACAAATCAAAGGAAGGTACTTGTATTTAAGCCAAGGACAGATTCCTAAGAAGAATCTATGCTTGCTGATGATTGACTGCTGACCTCCAAAAGTGGGAGGAAGTAGTTGTTTAGTCTGTGGAATGTACTAAAGTCAGCACTTGAAAATGATGCAACTTTGTTCACTGTGCTTCATTCCTGAAAGCATACATTGACCAATATACCTGCTTATATTTCTTGTTCCCATGGTATTGATTATAGAATCATAACAATTACAATTAGGGTAAATGGGCTAAATATCACTGATTCCCATTAGAGTTCTTATTTTGGCTAGCAAAGTTTCATTACTTGATAGCTTTCCCTTACTGTTAGTAGTGAAAATATAATACATTTACTGTTTCATCTGTCCCGTGCTTTTTCAGAAAGATATTTATACCTATTCAAAACATAAGAGATTTAAAAGAAGTAACATTAATAATCTGTGAATAAAAAAAAATTAAAGTTTTAACCGAAACCTCAACATTATGTGGTTATATACAAGCAATGGCTTGATAATCTTTTGCTCTTGTTTGTTACACGGATTGTTTAACTCTATGTTGGGATAATTGCTCTAATAGCATTCATAAAAGAAATCAGGTGCACCAAGATGCTCAGCAAGGGAAGATTTTGCCCACAAACCTCATGACCTGGAGGAGATGAACACCATGGGAGGACAAAACCTGTCCTGCAAGGTTTTCTATCTCCTCCACACATCCGCACAGCCTGTATAACCCTTGCCTTGTACACATAGAAGAAAAAGATAGTCTTTAAAGAGAAGGAGGAAATAATCATGAAGAGAGAAACAAAAAATTTTAAAACAATACATGACACCTTTTCAGTTACAAAGATTTAATTGTGTATAAGAAGAGGTCTTTCAGTTTGATTAATACTAGTCAAAAGAATCATTTCAAACAGAAAGCAACCTCAGAACAAAATCTAAGAGTGTTTGTTTATAGATTTGATTTTTCTCCATTAACTATATAGTAGAAGTAAATATAACAATAAGAGTTTATGCCATTAAACCAGGTCAATATGAAAATCTTTAAATTTAACAAGAATATCTACTTGTCATTTGTTCATCATATAGCTATCTAGTAGTATAATTATTGTTATTTCAGATCATTTATGAAGTTTAGCACATAGTCAAGATTTCAAATAACACCATCTTAAAGGAGGTGCAACTGGGAAATGACAAAGTGATGAAGGGCTGTTGCTTGGTGTGAGAATCTGTGGGCTAACACTGTTCTATGATCTAATTGCTTGGCAGTGCTGCTAACATGACTAGTTGCCAGGGTTCTTCATTGCATTTGCACTGACTAATCACCATATCATATATTGCCATCAAAATGAATCCCTGTATTTGTCTGTGGCTTTCTCTTCATGGAATCTTAAGCCTTATGTAACTTTCTACATCCTTAGAACTATTAATGTATATTGTCTCATGTCTTTCACCCCACAGATCTATATTTGAGATTTGTATCATTTCCACAATGCTAGTTTATTACATACCATTAAAGATCTCATGTGTCAACTGCCTTGATGCATCATTTACCCATCAAAAGTTTGCTAAAGCCTCAACCAACACAATATTTTAGTGCATCCAGTAGAGTTTCTTGATGACAGCATTGTCAGGGGAGCCATTCTATCACTGAGTGAGTGCCAGATGACAGGTATAACTCTGTTGCTTACTGAATTATTGTACAGTGTGTCGTTGAGTTTATGACTATCTTCACTAATTTGAAGATTATAAAGGGAAAACATAGTCTTTATTACCATAGTCACATTGCATACATTTCTATCAAGTAGCAACATATGAGTGTAAAAATGAACCTGGTTTAAAATAATAAATTAAGTTAAATTGACTGTGAAAAATAAATGTTATGGAAATTTAAAACCCCTTTAAATGATTACAATCCTTAATTTGAGGCTCATTGAATATTGTATTCTTCTGAGTGCAAATTAATTTTATTGGCCATAAGCCATAACATGTTGTTTGGTTTCTAGTCTCCTCAAATTTATGGCTTTCTCAGCATTTGGTATGGTCTATTTACCTACTTTTATAGTTTTAATTAGCTAATTATACTACAGTCAATACCAAAATGATATCAACAGTGTGGGATTGCAAAGAAAATTACAAAACAAGTAAATTTTATTGTTCATGGAAATTTTATATTAACTTCTCATTATAAAAAAAATTTTTTTTACTAGACTCTGCTGTCCCACTGATTTCCAAATTGTAAAAGCAAATTTAACTGAAGACTTAAAAGCTTTTGTGGTTTATTGAATAAAATGATGGCAACATTAGGTCAATTGAGGATATACTAGTTCTCTAGTTTTATTTTGTCAGTTACTTGGTATATGGTTTCTTCTGCATGTCTGCCTTAGCTCTATTGCCTATAAACAATGACTCCTCCCTCTCCCTCTTCCTCTCTTCCTCTCTCTCTCCCTTTCCCTCTCCCTTTTTCCCTCTCCCTCTCCCTCTCTGTCTCCCTCTGCCTCTCTGTCTCCCTCTCTCTGTCTCCTTCTCCCTTTCTCTGTCTGCTTGTATATAGATGCTAGAGGATGATTCTGGTAGATTTTTATCAATGATTCTCTACAATATATTTTGAGAAAGGATCTCTTAAAAAAACAAAGAGCTCTCCAATTTGGGTATATCAGCTAGCCAATGAGTTCTGGAGATCTTAGTATTGAAGTCAAAATGCAGGAATTATATAGACACTTGCTACACCACAGTTTTTACATAGGTGCTGAAGATCTTAATTCAGGTCTACCTGCTTATGTGATGTCATGGTTTGAGTTTCTTGGCCAATGGAGTGGCACTATTTGGAGGTTTGGACTTGTTGGACTAGTTTTGTCACTGTGGGCATGGACTTTAAGACCTACACCCTAGCTGCCTGGACATTAGTCTTCTAGTAGACTTCAGATGAAGATCTGGAACTCTCAGATCCTCCTACACTGAGCCAGCCTGAATGCTGCCATGCTCCCACCTTAATGATAATGAACTGCACCTCTGAAATTGTATGTCAGCCCCAGTTAAATGTTTCCTTTTATTGAGTTGCCTTGGACATGCTGTTTGTTAACATCAGCAAAACCCTAACTAAAACAGAAGTTTGTACCATAGACTGGGTTATTGCTATGATAGGCCTGACCATGCTTTTATTTGGAAGAATGTGGGTTTTGAGACTTTGGATTGGGAAAGCAGTGGAATACTTTAAGTGAGGAATAATGGAATATCCTAGTAGGAAGATGGAATAGTGTGTGGCTGAGAGTGATTTGAATTGTGCTGACCTAACCCAAGAGGTTTCAGAGAAGAAGAATTTTTTTATGTAGCCTAGAGGTTGTGTCTGTGGTATTTTGATGAAGAATGCGGCTGCCTTTTGCCATTGTCCAAAGAGTCTGCTTGAGGCTAAGGTGAAGAGATTTAGATTAACTGCTTAAAAAAAAAAAAGAAGTCTCAAACAGCCTGCTATAAATGCTGTTGTGTGGTTGCTAATGTTCACTCTTATGAAGAACATTATAATGAAAAAGAAAAAGCTGAGAAAGGAAAAATATAAAATTTATGGTTCAAATATTAAAGGGGCACCAGGAAGCAGAATGAAACTGAATTTTATGTTCTAGGAGATAACAGATCAAGGGAGTGGGACTTTGGGACAAAAGCTCATGCAGCTAAGTTTTGGTCCAGGCATAGTGGTACACACCGTTAATTACAAGAGAGAGGCAAGCTGATCTCTAAGTTCAAGGCCAGCCTGGGACAGAGTAAATTCTAAGTGAAGAAAAGCTCAAATCTGGGCATGGTGGTATACACCTTTAATCCCAGGAGACAAAGTCATACGGATTTCTGAGTTCAAGGACAATTTACAGAGCAAGATCCAGGACATCCAAGCTTATGAAGTGAAGAAGTTGAAAAACAGAAAGCTGATAATAGAATAAGGGGAGGCATTTTGCAACCCTAGCAAGTAACAGAATTCTGCAGCTTTGACCCAATGGCTCTGGCTTTAGAGTCAGTAATAGAAGCAAACGATGGTTAGCTGGAGCTAAGAAATTAGCAATGATTAGGGAGAGACCAGCACCACTTAGGTGACATTTTCTGGGAAGTGTTTTCTGAGAGCACAAAGGAGCTGTGTTCCAGAGGTAGACAAGGTTGCACTTCATGCTGCAGCTGAACTTGGTAATGTGTAAGCATCACCCAGGTGAAACTGGCTTTGAAGATAAAAGGGGATCATGGAAAGCCTCTGAGGATTAACGCTGTGAGAGGCTAGCAAAAGTCACTGATGAAGGTACAGCCTTGGTGGCAGTTGACAACCCAGAAATGAATGGGTCATGCAAAGTAATTGAGGCTTGGAACCATGAAGAAAGCTTATAATTGGATATGGATGAAGCCTAGCTGTAGAAAAAGACCCCAATGTATTGGAGATGCCAGTACCATAGGATAATCACCAAGAAAAGCTGCAGCAGTGGAGTGAAGTTAACCAGAGCCTACAGTGCTAGAGGGCAGAATTGGAAATGTGACCCAAGCCATTTGGACGATCCCAGAAGATCATGTGTGGATCCCAGATATTGGAACAAGAAGCTGTAAAGTTGAAGTTGCCTTGAACACTACAATATGTTTGAGATGCCAGAAACCTGGGAAAACTGCTGAAGAAAGCTACTGATAGAGAATAGAATCAGTTCAGGAGAAAGAAGTTTGCTGTAGTCAACAAAAATGAACAAGGAGTGGAGATCTGAGGACCACTTTGACATCAGACATGGAGACACATGGTTTGGAATTTGCCTAGCTGGTTTACTGTCTTGCTTTGGGGATTACAGTTAAGTGATTGGATGAACCTCAAAAGAAACTTTGAATATTGAATTTTTAACATTTCAGAGACTGCTATAGACTATGGGGACTTCGGAAGTTGGACTGTTTATCATGCTATAGTGAGGTATGGCCCCTGTAGACTCATGTGTTTGAACAAGCCTATGGGAGCCAGGGAGTGCAATGTCATGGTTTGATTATGATTGATCCATGTTGTGGCACTATTTGGAGGTGAGGACTTGTAGGAGTAGGTGTGGCTTTGTTTGAGTACGTGTGTCACTGTGGGCATGAGCTTTAAAACCCCCATCCTAGCTACCTGGAAGTCACTCTTCTCTTAGTTGGATTCAGATGAAAATATAGAACCCTCAGTTCCTACACCATGCCTGACTGGATGCTGCCATGCTCCCACCATAATGATAATGGACTGAACCTCTGAACCTTTAAGCCAGAGCCAAATAAATGTTGTTTACAAGTTGCCTTGGTCATGGTGTCTGTTCACAGCAGTAAAACTCTTAAAACATGTGACAAGCACCTTACCAATTACGGCATCTCGGAACTTCCCTTTTTAAATACTACATGAGGTTGAAGATACATCTCAATTGTAGAGTATTCCCCTGCTATACATAATACCCTATATTATTTTGCCTGGAGAACTCCAGTAGCAACAATAATAATAATGAATGTTACAAAGTATAAATGTTACTAAGAGGTTTTCTCGACCAAACCAGTAAGTGAATTCAAGCTGAGTTAAACTTATAAAAGCAGGTTTTTATATGGGACAGCTTTTAGGCAGGTTCACTGGTACCAAGGAATGAGAACTTGTGCCCATGAAGGGAAATGGGGAAAGGGGAATGAAGAAAGAGACAGTGACTGGTGGTACTTTGATTCAAATCACATCCCTGGACAACTGGCAGTGTCAGGTGAAGATCTAAGCAGTTGCCCAGGACCTGAGAACAGGCCATGAGATTGCCTATAGATTAACAGGCTTGGGGGCAGGGGGGTTCTGGGTTTAAAACCTAAGAGTTAAATTTAATGTTTTTTATAAAACATTATTGAAAGAAACACTGAAAGAAGCAAATATACCCAAGAGGAGTAGGTGGCAGGAAATAATCAAACTCAGTGCTGAAATTCACCAAGTAGAAAGGAAAAGAACTATACAAAGTATCAAAAAAGCCAGGATCTGGTTCTTTGAGAAAATCAGCAAGATAGATAAACCCTTAGCCAGACTAACCAGAGGACACAGAGACAGTATCCAAATTAATAAAATCAGAACTGAAAAGGGAGGCATAACAACAGAAACTGAGGAAATTATAGAAAATCATCAGATCTTACTACAAAAGTCTATACTCAAAAAAACTGGAAAATATGGATGAAATGGACAATTTTCTAGACAGATACCAGGTACCAAAGTTAAATCAGGATCAGATAAACCATCTAAACAGTCCCATAAGACCAAAAAAAAAAAAAAAAAAAAAAAAAAAAAAAAAAAAAAAAAAAGCAGCAGTCATTAAAATTCTCCCCAACAAAAAAAGCACAGGACCAGATAGTTTTAGTGCTGAATTCTATCAGACCTTCCTAATACAATTCTCTTCAAAATGTTCCACAAAATACAAACAGATGAAACACTACCAAATTCATTCTATGAAGCCATAACTACACTCATACCTAAACCACAAAAAGTCCCAACAAAGAAAGAGAACTTCAAACCAATCTCTCTTATGAATATCGATGCAAAAATACTCAATAAAATTCTTGCAAACTGAATCCAAAATCACAACAAAACAATCATCCATCATGATTAACTAGGCTTTATCCCAGGTCCCAGGAATGCAGGGATGGTCAATAGTCAAAAATCCATCAATGTAGTCTACTATATAAAGAAACTCAAAAAAACAAAAACAAAAAAAAAACCACACATGATCATCTCACTAGATGCTGAGAAAGCATTTGACAAAATTCAACATCCCTTCATGTTAAAAGTCTTGGAAATATCAGGAATTCAAGGCCCTTACATAAACATATTAAAAGCAATATACAGCAAGCCAGTAGCCAACATCAAACTAAATGGAGAGAAACTTGAAGCAATCCCACTAACATTGGGGACTACACAAGGCTGCCCACACTCTCTATACCTATTCAATATAGAATTAGAAGTCCTAGCCAGAGCAATTAGACAACAAAAGGAAGTCAAAGGGATACAAATTGGAAAAGAAGAAGTCAAAATTTCACTATTTGCAGATGATATGATAGTATACTTAAGTGATTCTAAAACTTCCACCAGAGAACTCCTAACCCTGATAAAAGATTTCAGCAAAGTGGCTGGATATAAAATCAACACAAACAAATCAGTACTCTTCGTCTACTCGAAGGATAAAAAGGCTGAGAGAAATTAGGGAAACAACACCCTTCACAATAGTTACAAATAACATAAAATACATTGGTGTGAATCTAACCAAGCAAGTGAAAAATCTGTATGACAAGAACTTCAAGTCTCTGAAGAAAGAAATCAAAGAAGCACTCAGAAGATGGAAAGATCTCCCATACTCATGGATTGACAGGATTAATATAGTAAAAATGGTCATCTTGTCAAAAGCAATCTATAGATTCAATGTAATCCCCATCAAAATTATAACTCAATTCTTCATAGAAATAGAAATAGCAATTTGCAAATTCATGTGGAATAACAAAAAACCCAGGATAGTGTAAACTGTTCTCAGCAATAAATAAAAGACCTTCTGGGGAATCACCATTTCTGACCTCAAGCTGTACTACAGAGCTCTGTAGTACAGAGCTGTACTAAAAATTGCATGGCATTGGTGCAGAGTCAGGTAGGAAGATCAATGGAATAAAATTGAAGACCCAGAATTGAACCCGCACACCTATGGTCATGTGTCCTTCCTCCAGGCCTGAGAAGGCCTGCAAGTCATTTAACACAATAGACCAAACAACAATAGGACCTGAGATGCATTGCATTGCCAGCCTTGGCACCTTGGGGCACCTTGGAGCCTGCTACCTGAGCTAAGAAGAATGGACTGCCTGCTGAGCTAGCCTTGACATTTTCCAGACTGCTATCTCCTTACCCAGCCCCTGGGCTGAACAGAGAAGAGACTGGGGGGGGGGGGTTCCCCTTTATATGTGAAAGCAATTTATTAAACTTTGGGCCTTGATCAGAATACTTTGTCTTGGCTCCATGTTTCTCTCGCCCTCCATTCCCATTCATTCCTAGGCTTCCTCTCAGGATAACCCGGTTACTCATGGCTGCAGGCAGCTGCATGGTCACTTGATCTTTGACAAAAAAACTAAAACCATCCACTGGAAAAAGAACAGCATTTTAACAAATGATGCTGGTTCAACTAGAGGTCAGCATGTAGAAGAATGCAAATTGATCCATTCTTATCTCCTTGTACAAAGCTCAAGTCCAAGTGGATAAAGGACCTTCACATAAAACCAGATACATTGAAACTAATAGAAGAGAAGGTGAAGAAGAGCCTCTAATACTACGGCACAGAGGAAAAGTTCCTGAACAGAACACCAATGGCTTATCTCTAAGATCAAGAATTGACAAATGGGACATCATAAAATTGCAAAGCTTCTGTAAGGACACTGTCAATAAGACAAAATGGCAACCAACAGATTGGGAAATGATTTTTACCAATCCTACATCCGATAGAGGGCTAATATCCAATAAATGCAAATAACTCAAGAAATTAGACTCCAGACAACCAAATAACCCCATTAAAATAGGGTACAGATCTAAACAAAGAATTCTCAATTGAGGAAACTCGAATGGCTGAGAAGCACCTAAAGAAATGTTCAGCATCTTTTGTCATCAGGGAAATCCAAATCAAAAATACCCTGAGATTACACTTCACACCAGTCGGAATGGCTAAGATCAAATTCTCATATAATAGCATATGCTGTCAAGGATATGGAGAAAACTCCATCTTTGTTGGTGCGATTGTAAGCTGTTACAATCAGTCTGGAAATCTGGAATCTGGCCATTCCTTAGAAAATTGGACATAGCATTACCTGAGGACTCAGCTATACCACTCCTGGTCATGTACCCAGAAGGTGTTCCAATGTATCGCAAGGACATATGCTCCAATATGTTTATAGCAGCCTATTTATAATAGCCAGAAGCTGGATAGAACCCAGATATCCTTCAAAACAGGAATGGATACAGAAAATGTGGTACATTTAAGCAATGGAATATTACTCAGTTATTAAAAACAGTGAATTCGAGAAATTCTTAGGGAAATGGATAGCACTAAAAAATATCATCCTGAGTGAGGTTACCCAATCACAAAAGAACACACATGGTATGTACTCACTGATAATTGGATATTAACCCAAAACCTTGGAATACACAAGATACAACTCACAGACCACAGGAAGCTCATAAAAAAGAAAGACCAAAGTGTGGGTGCTTCAGTCCTTTTTAGAAGGAGTAACAAAATACTTATGGAAGCAAATATGGAGACAAAGCATGGGACAGAAACCGAAGGAGGGGTCATCTGGAGACTGTTTCACCTGGGTATCCATCCCATGTGCAGTTGCCAATGGTAGACACTGATGTGGATGCCAGAGATTGCATGCTAATAGGAGACTAATATTGCTGTCTTATTAGAAGTCTGCCAGAGTCTGAAATATACAGAGGTGGATGCTCACAGCTAACCATTGAACAGATCATGAGGTTCTCAATGGGGGAGTAAGAGGGAAGAGTGAAGGAGCTGAAAGGGTTTGAGTCCCCATTTGGAGAGCAATAATACCAATCAACCAGAGCTTCCAGGGTCTAAAACACCAACCTGGGAGCAAATAAGGAGGGACCCATGGCTCCTGCTGTATATATAGGGGAGGATGGCATTGTTGGGCATAGGTGGGAGAGGAAGTTTTTGGTCCATTGAAGGCTAGATTCCCCAGTGTGGGGGAATATGTGGGTAGGGAGGTGGGAGTGGGAGGTTGGGTGGGGGAACATCCTCATAGAAGCAGGAGGAGTGGGTATGAGGAGCAGGGGGTTCTTTTGTGGGCGTGGGAATAGGGAAAGGGGATCACATCTGAAATGTAAATAAAATATCCAATAAAAAAAGAAAAAAAATACTGCATTTATCCCCAAGGAGTATATTTACATAAAGAAAAATTCCAATTTGGAAACATTTGTTAATTATTTTATGCATCACTGGAGAACAGAATATTTTCCAAACTTTAGGATTTTTCTATGAACAGATGTGAACAATTTCTTGTATCACTTTAAAATATCGTTTTAATTATTAATATATATCATTCTATTGTAATCCAATTATTCCATATCTGAGCTATTTCTTGGGTATATTTGAGTAGATTAATTTGTATTTTTAGGTTCAGTTTTCTCAAATATGAACTGAGAATTTTGAGCCCACTCATGTCATACTTTTTTACAGAACATGAAATGTAGTAATAATCAGCATCTAAGAAATATACTCCTTTGTAATTTCCTAATATTAGTTAAAAGTAGTGGTTTTTTAGTTTCAACAAGTATAGGCATTAAAAATATATGAGAATATTAGGTATATATAAGTCGAATTTACCTTTAGAAAATAAATGTTTTCATACATAATCAAAGTATATTTTAATTTATTAAGTCAACTGAAACATAACACAAAATACCTTTCTTCATTATTTACTTCACACCCTGATTGAAGCATCTCTTTCATCTTTTCTTTTCAGACTACCTCTCACTTCCTCTCCTCCTGTGGCCCCCTCCATTTCTCCCTAGAGAAGGGTAGCCCTCCCAGGCATATCTTGCCTTGACATATCTACTAGCTGTAGGACTAGATGCATTTTCTTCTAATAGGCTAGACAAAGCTTTACAGTTAGGAGAAAGATATCCAAAGGCAGGAAATAAAGTTACAGACTGCCCCTGCTCCTGCTGTTACTGGTTTCGACAAGCCCAGCATTGCCCTGGTGGGAACAGAATGACATGGTTCCTGACTCTGGAACAGAATCCTAGTATGAGGCTCCTTGAGTGTTGATGGCTGTTGGGAGCCGACTTTTAGCAGAAAGTGGCTATCAGCTTTGCAGCCATCTTGAGCCATATAGGTTGACATGAGACTTGTATTACAATAGCCTACAACAGCTGAGTACACTCTGATAACATCTTGCTTTAGATACCCAGGACTTTCCTTGGGTGTGTGAGATTAAAGGTGTGTGAGATTAAAGGTGTGTGACTTAAAGGTGTGACTTAGAGATCAGATTCAGAGACAAGACCTAAGGGCATGAGTTAAAGGTGTGACCAAAAGGCATGGCTTAGAAGTGAGACATATAAAAGGAGAGAATCAGACACTTTAGAGAGTACAACTTACAGAACAATTTGGAGTAGCAGAGATTCAGACACTAGGAGTGGGAATAGACATTAGACACTTAGAAGAGAACAAGAAGGAGTACAACTAGGAACTAGGAACTAGGAACTTAAGACTTGGGACTTGGACTAGGAAGAGACTGAAGAATAAACGGGATTGAATTACACTCTGTCTGGTCTCCATTCTTCGAGTCCGTCCTCACTCTCTCTCTCTCTTGCTGAACCCTGACCTGCAGACTGGAGCAGCAGCTTGGGCTGGGAAACAGTGGCCGCCAAGTGTGGAGTGGAGAGGGCCACAACATTTTTTAGCACCCGAACATGGGCTAGTGTGGTTCTCAACAGATGGCTACTGTGAGTGTAAGCCTTGTTTTTATAAGAATGTATATATTTTCACATTCCGCTGATGAGTGTCCTCCTTGTTAACATTAATGACTCCATGAGAATTAGAAATAGCACAGTCCAGGAGTCAAAAGTGTGTCTAATATCTCAGCAAAATAGCAAACGTTGGGACCTTCAGGACAGCCCTTAAGGCTTTGGAAAAGAGCTCTAAATTTCTCAACTATGCAGAATATAAGCATGTTATATGAATTATGTGGGACTTCATGAATTTAAAGGAACAATGGCATCTACAGTATGAGTCAGCTTGTCAGAATCCTGATTTCAACATCATCCTTGGACCCAGCAATGACTAAACAGATTTATGATTTTGTTTGCAATATTAAGAAAAAAAATGTATGTTTGTTGTGTATCAAAGAGGTGGTATCACAGGATGTTGATTCATAAGATATCTAAAGGAAAACTGAAGTAAATGACTGGATTCATATGTAAAATAAAAGACTGGACCTGTATTTTGCAGGAGATGAGAAATCCAGAGAAATTCTTGCATAAAAAGAGAACTGGAGAAAAAACAGACATAGAGACACACACACAGACACAGACACACAGATACACACACACAGACACACAAACAGACACCACACACACACACACACACACACACACACCTAGAGCTGTGAGAGGCAACTGGGTACCTGGTGAACAGGCCTTGAATCCCAGAGACCCTCAGGGATGGTAGGAATTTGGCCTTGCTCCTGGGCCCCTGGCTCTTTTCACATAGTTACAGCCCCTCCCACAGAGAGGATGGTAGCCATCAATTACATAGCACAGGTAGAAGGCATGACTACAGGCCATAGAGCCTCAAGACAGATCTCTGCATTAATGAGATACCTCAAGTCCAGAAGGTGTAGCCAATTAAGCATTCCTTCCCAGACCCTTCTCCCAGCAAAAGGTAGTTAACCTCAGGCCTGCCCTGAGAATAGGGCTTAGAGCTTCATCTGTTTTCTCCCATGACAATAAATATCTTAAGATCATATGTTAAGACCATGGACTACCTCTTTTCTTTGAGGCCCTGCCATGGGGAACTGTGGAGAAAGTCTTCAATTACTGAGCCAGCCACAGTTTAATCTTCTACCTATGATCTCTCTATACTTCCAGCCAAGGAGGCCACCAGCTCAACTAAGCTATGGGAGCCAGCCATGACCCAGCCAAGTGAGTCACCATATCCAAGAACTCATGGAACACAGCCCCAGCTTATCCCCCTCGCCTCTTCTACTGTGGGTTGAGCCAGCCTGTATGCTGGTCTTAACCATTCTGCAGCCTCTCTGCTGAGAGGTTGAGAGATCAAGGTCCTGAGATCAGTCGGTTCCCAGCAGCCTCCTGGCCCAGGGACCCTTAACGTAAGACCCTTAACCCAGTGGGCCCCCAGACTGTGTTCCCTCACCCATGGAGCAGAGGCAGAGTCTTGCTGCTTCTCACAGCCCAATATCTATCCAGAGCTGGCGTGGAGTGTGCGCAGTCAAATTTCCATGCCTCTGCCTCTCAGAACCATGACCCTAGGCCGCTGATGGAGCAGACATGGGACCCACAATTCAACCAAACATGACCCATGCCCCCCACACACACACCACAGCCCAACACACACACACACACACACACACACACACACACACACACACACACACACATAAGCAAGCAGGACATTGACAGAAATCTCCAGAGAGAAACCAGAACATAGAGAGAAGCAAATTGGAAAAGCTATATCAAATAGAACACAAGTCATTAGTTTGGATCCACGATTTGTCTTCGACTTATTCTTTTGGGTCTCCCAGACACTCCTGTCTAAGCCCCTCTCCATGCTGAGGCTGGTCATTGGCAGTCCCACTGGAGGACCAAGCTATATATCTGTTACATATGTTTAAAAGGATTAGGTTCATCTCATGAATACTCTCTGGTAGATCAGTCTCAGTGAGTCCCTATGTGACCAGGTAGGTTGATTCTGTAAGTTTTCTGTAGTGTCCTTGATGTCTCTGGCTTTTCAATCCTTCTTCCCACTCTTCCACATGATTCTCCAAGCCGTGCCTAACGTTTGGCTGTGGGTCTCTGCATCAGTTTCCATCAGCTCCTGTTTGAAAACACTCAGATGTTGTTATGCCTCCTATCTATAAGTATAGCATGTTATTAATAGATTCAGGGTAAACTCTCTCACATTGCATGGAACAGAAGTTGGACCAGTCATTGGTTGTTCATTCCCTCACTCTCTGCTCCTTTTTTATCTCTGCACCTCTTGTAGGCAAACAAACAAACAAACAAACAAACAAAAAACTTACAGATCAAAGCTTTTATGATTGGTTGGTATCTTTATATTTCCAGTGGATGTCTTGGCATCCACTAAAGGAGGTAACTGTTTCATGTTCCATATCCCTTACTGCTAAGAGTCTTAGTTAGGGTTACCTTCATAGATTTCTGGGAGTTTCCCTTGTCTGAGATTCTCTTATTCTTTTCTAGCTTCATTCATTTGTCTGCAAATTTCATTTGTTATTGTTTTTAATAGCTGAAAAATATTCTATTGTGTAAATTGTCTTAGTTACAGTTTCCATTGCAGTGAAAAGACACCATGACCAAGGCAATTCTTATAAAGGACATTTAATTGGGGCCACCTTACAGGTTCTGACATTTAGACCATTATCCTTAAGGTGGGAAGCATTGTACCATCCAGGCAGGCATTGGCTGGAGAACTGAGAGTTTTACATTTTGATCACTCTGCATCCAGGAGAAGACTGGCATTCTCAGACAGCTAGGAGGAAGCTCTCAAAGCCCACCCCCACAGTGACATACTTCCTCTGACAAGACTATACTTACTCTAATAAGACCAAACCTTCTAAAGGTGCTACTCCCTGGGCTATGAATAATCAAATAACCATATTCTACTCCCTGACCCCCATAGGCTTTTTCAAATATGTGAGTTTATGGGGACCATACTTAGCTCTACCATAATGCAAAATATATTTAGTTCAAATTCAACATACCCATAATTCATAACAGTTTCAATAATTTTAAAAGTCCCAGTTCAAATTCTCTTCTGAGATTAATACAGCCACTTAACTGTAAACCTCTATAAAATCAAAATAACAAAGTAGATCAGATACCTCCAAACACTTGGGATCTTCAAGGCAACTTCAATGTTACAGTTTCTTGTTCTAATGTCTGGGATCCACACATGATCTAATGGGCTCTTCCTCATGATTTGGGTCAGATCTACAGCTATGAACTCTGTAAGAGTCTTGTCTCTGGTTGACCGTACTCCACTGCTGCTACTATTTTTGGTGGTCATCCCATGGTACTGGCTTCTCAAACAGTTGAGGTTTCTCACTGCAACTAGGTTTCACCAATAGCCTTTCATAGGCTCCCTTTATGATGCAATGCCTAAACTTCTTTGCATGACACCTTCAATCCTGGGTCATCAACTACAATTGGAGTTTCACTTTCACCAACGACCATCTGCTCTCCATGACCCTTCATGCCTTCAAAAACAGTACCATATAGGTGATTCTTACACATTATCAAGTCCAACTGTAGCATGAGGTACAACTTTGATTATCTCTGAAACATAGCTTCTTTGTGCTCACAGATAACACTCCCCAAATGATTTCACCTCTATGATTCTGTTCTCTTCTTAACCATGGCTAACTTCTTAGCTCTAGCTAACCAGCATCAGATGTCCCAGTAGTTCCTTCTAAAGCCAGAGCTACTTGCCTGAAGCTGCTTCTCTTTACCGGGGCTGGAACATGGACCCTTGTTCTCTTGTATTATCATCAGCTTTCAGTTTTTGAACTCGTTCACTGCCTAAAATTTTTTGAAATATCAGTATAGTAATAACACAAATGAGGGAAACAAAAAACTTTTTTTTCCTTTTTCAGATCCTTAAGTCACTTTCCTAAATCTCTACAACTTGCAATTATATGCCTTAAATACTTTTCAGACTCTCAGAACTTGTTGATAGTTTCCTAGACATCACAAGTCTCAAGTTAGTGTCAATCTGGCTGCCAGACCTGGCAAATCTGAGAGGCCTTCCTGAGGAGTACTACCTTGGAAGAGATGGCCTCCCTTTATCACTCGATTCTTCTGGAGTTCTTTGTTTCTTCACAGTTGAAACTAGGCCCTGGCAGCAGGTGAAGCACCAAAGCTGTTGTGGATTAATTCTAATGCTATCTGTGTTAATCTGGCTCCCAAAATCATGTGAGAATTTGCACACCTGCATGTCAGAGTGAGATGATGATGGTCACTCCCCATCATTGGTAGTGTTGGTAAACAAAGTTACCAGTGGGCAATAACTGTACAGAGAGACAAAGGCAGGACTTTATATTTCCTGGGCAAGGGACTGAGAAACCTAAGCAGAAACCCAGAAACATAAGCCTAAGCAAAGAACCAGGTCCCAGAGTGCAACACTTCTGGTCAGCTGCAGCTGCTAGGAGTCAGTGGTCCTGCTGCATTGTTTTCTGCACTCAGGAGATGCTGTTTCTTAGCAACCCTCCCACCCAAATGGCCCTTGGGAGTCACATAACTCTGTTTCTGAAAATACAATAAAGGGTGCTAATCACTCTTCTTCCATAGCAGCAGTTAATTAACAGTCAACAGACATTGCTTATGACCAAATGTTCTCCAGATGTTCAGGTCAGAGATATTTGCAGCCTTGGTGCCTAAAACAAACCAATCATTTTAAAAGTCATCTTTTAAAATAAATCCCATAAACCTCTTACCCAATTATGTAATGCCAAGGCTGGGAAACCCCCTGCTTGCAGTGTTTTCATTTAAAAAACTTTCCTCTAGATCTCAGGGTTGCTTTCCTATCCTGTTGCATCAGGAAGTATTGTGGCCCAAGCTCGTGAGCTTGAATTGAGACTCTCATGTGCTTGCATCAGAGTTGTGGTTCCTAGTGGTCTCTTGGGGTTTTTTCAATGTGGGCACAACAGAACCACAAGAAGAAGTTGTTAGAATCACAATGATGAAGAAGCAGAGAGGTCAAGCCTGAAAGTTGCAGGAGAGAAAAAGTATACAATATATAAGAATTGAGGTAGAGTGGATCCAGGAACACCTTCCCCAATTGGGTCTGAAGTAACAGAGATGAAATTCTGATTTTAGAAAGTAATAATTCAGGAATACTGGAGGGGGAATGTATTACTTGCTGGAAAGTTTGGGAATGACCCAGACATTGAGCTGCTTACATCATATTAAAAATAAGGCTCTCTCTCTCTCTCTCTCTCTCTCTCTCTCTCTCTCTCTCTCTCTCTCTGTGTGTGTGTGTGTGTATGTATCTTTCACTTGTGAATCTAAGACATTTGATGGATTATAGAGGAGACACACACACCTACAGGGGAGCTTACAGTGGAATAACAATTTACTGAATCAGAAGCAGTTATGTCCAATGGTTAGCATAACACAATCCGAGTGGTGCCTTTGTCATTGTGTCCTTTTCTTGAAGACCTTGCAGGGGAGGCACTGTTAGGATTTGAGAATGTCTGTCTGTAATAGTAAGTTTAAACATATTAAATGCCACAGTCAGCCAATCTGTGATTGGTTTGAGGGTCATTATCTACCTACCATGTCTGAGTTAAAAGATCTTTGTTTTAGTTATCTGCTAAAAACCATACTTTTCAAACATAAAATAATAAATTCAATAAAGCTTTAACATAAATAACTGCATAAGTTTTTAGCCTACCAATCCCTGTTAAGTGTGAGTCTTAAAAGTCAGTTTTGAATTGAAGCTCTTCGAGTATTAAAATAATTTTTTTAATCCAAAAACATACTCCGTAAGAAAACATAACAGTTACTGTATGGTTTAATTTAAGCTGAAGCCAATGTCAGGACAGAAAAAATGTCAAAAGGTTGGGAAATGGTCAGGTTCTTGGCAGAAGGATGTTATCTCTCTTAATGCAGCAGGAACCTTGCCAGAGCTTAGGCAATCTGAAAGGAGGGGGTGAAACTTAAAAGCCAGTGATTTTTAAACTTTTAATATTATAACCCTATAAAAATTTTAAATTAACAAATTTTTAAATTTTTATTCCTGGTATTATTACTGTAATCTATCTGATTTAATAAAAAGAAAAAGACAAAAAAACTTCCCTTTTGAGTACCTGAGCTTCTCAAATCCTTGACATGCTTCTGGGGTCTGGTATTGATGTTTGGAAACGATTAACTGAACAGTAGAAATCCATTCTTTTACAAACTTGACTAAGACATTAGTTATTCGGTTTCTAAAAATCAGGTCCAGTATCAGAAGGATGAGTGGGCAGCCTGAGCTGAGACAAAGGTAGTTAACCAAGGGAATCAGTTAAAAAGAAACTCATACCAGCTCTGAAACTATTCTCTTTCTAGATTCCTATCGTTTAATCTTTTTCTAAGCTCAGCCATATTTTCTCTGAAATGATTAGCCCCTTCAGCACTGTTCTTGAGCTACACATAAGCCAACTTGCTGAAGAAATAATAACCCTAAACATCTTCTATTTTGAAAAACTACTTCAGTTAGAGAAGAAAGTAAGTTTGGAGAACATCAATAGATTCTTCTATTCTTCTTATATCATTATCTATTGCAATGCATAAAGTACTGCAATTCTTGTCTTGCAGTAAGAGTGCTGAAGCTCCTGTACCAGCTACTCTAGCTACTCCTATACCAAGCAGGGTGAACAATACCACAGCAGATACAGTAACCCTTTCCACTCAGTGAGCTAGGGAGCCTAATTGACTGGGAATAATTTCTCCTGTGTAGTATGTTATCCAGGGAACTAGCTATACTAGGATACGGAAATTAGATGATGAATTTAGAAGTAGGCTGTGAACACAAGGGATGAGTCTTGATGCACAAGCCCACCAAGCATCCTCTGGAGGCAATAGGTACTCTTATTTTATATTGGCAGGAGTTACAATAGAATTGCAGAGGTGTGAATTTCTGAGTGTATCTAATTTCCAATACAAAGAATTTGTCTTGTTTTTGACTCAGAGGTCAGCTTACCACTTTCTGATTGCTGATATTTACACTGAGTACTATTTGTGGTTTTTCAGTAGTTTCCAGTGACAGCTATTCTATCATAGTTGGAGTGTTGGAAAGAGTTAAGCAAGACGAACAACAGTTCAGTGACAAGTCTTTTTGAGACTTGCTTTGTCAATGCAATTAACATAAATCTCTTTACCTTAGCCTCAGGTGGACTCTTGAGACAAGGGCAAAAAGCAGCAATACTTTTCACCAAAATACCAGAAAAACAATCTCTATGCCACATACTGAAATTCTTCTCGAACGCCTCTTGGGTTTGGTCTGCATAGTTCAAATTACTCTCATCAACAAAGTCTTCCATATTCCTACTAGGGTAGCCCATTACGTCCTATTTAAAGCATCTCACAGCTTACCAAATTGGAAGTCCCCAAATCCACATTCTTCCAAACAAAAACCTATCACAGTAATACCTTAGTCTCTGGTACAAACTTGTCTTAGTTGGTGTTTAACTGCTGTGAACAGACACCATGAGAGAGGCAAGTCCGATAAAGGACAACATTTAATTGAGACTGGCTTACAGGTTCAAAGGTTCAGTCCATTATCATCAAGGTGGGAGTACGCCAGCATCTAGGCAGGCATGATGTATGTTAAATATTTTATATCTAGCCTCTCAGAACAATTGCTTTAATTTTCAATGACCCAGGTGTGAAGCTTGATAAATCTGATGAATGGATTGTTTAGCAAACTCCATAGGTAAAATTGTGCAGCCCTCTTCAGTGTGTAGTGATTTATTTTTCCTATAAATGTCTAGAGAGTTGTACATCTTCATCTAAAGGCAGCTAGTAGAAGACTGACAGTGGCACACCTACTCCAACAAAGCTACACTTCCTAATAGTAGCCAAGCACGTATAAACCATCACAGGGGCCTACAAGGTGAATATGGATAAGGGGATAAGGAAGACATGAGGGTATTCCATTTCTGACTAACTCAATGAAATCAGTTATTAACAGGGGGTCCCAGTAGATGGAACCTCTGCTTTCACAAGCACAGTGGTTGCATCTGGACTCTGTGGAGAGCCTCCAAGTATTAAGAACTTATATTGGTCATATTCAGCTGGAATGTCAGACTAGAAGTTAGGCAGCATAGGATGGGGTTCCCAAGGATGATCTCAAAGAGGGTAAAACCCAAGGTATAAGGGTAGTCCTGGCCTTATATAAAAAGTAGGAGAGACATCCAGTAACCACCAGGTTTAGGGTTGAAATTTTGTCGAGACCTCCTTCAGAGTCCAATTAACCCTCTCAACCTGCCCTGAACTCTGGGGTCTGCATATAAAATATAATTTCCAATTGGTCCCTAGAACCTGTGCTAAAGGTGGAGTTACCTGAGAAATGAAGGCTGGTTCATTGTCATAACCAAGAAGAGCAGGCAAACCATACTGTGTATAATGTCTTCCATAAGACTGGCAGTCTCATTCTTTGTAGAGCAGGCATCTACCCATTCTAAAGAGACATTTACAAAACTAGCAGATATTTATATCCATATATGCCCATTTTTACCACTATGTAGTTTATTTACCAGCTGGCTCCTGGCCTTTGGCCTTTGATCCTGGTTCCTAAACATTCTTAATTGGTGCCAAAGGTGTTCACAACCTAACATGTAAAGCAGTTTGAGATTACCTAGTATATTAATTGTCCCATGTTAGATATTTTATATCTGGCCTTTTAGAACAGTTGCTTTAGTTTTCAATAATCCAGGTGTAAAGTTTAGTGAATCTAATGAATGAATTTTTTAGCGAACTCCATAGGTAAAATTGTGCAGCCCTCTGCAGTGTGTACTGATCTATTTCTCCTATTAATTCCCTGACATTTTGTCAAGTTTGTTCTCTATTCAGTGATGGCTAGGAGCACTATGGGGTGGTAAGGCTTCCAGAATGTTTGTGGTGAGTGCCTGAGTGATCTTTTCTGCTTTTTTGTCAGCTAATCTGTTCCCTTGAGGTATTTCTGATGTTCTTTTTTTTTTGATGCAAAAGACAATAGATTATGGCCACTTTGAGAGGAAGTCATAATGCCTCCAGCAAGGCAAGTATTTCTTCCTTATTTTTGATGGACTTTGATGCCTAAGGCAATAGATTATGGCCACTTTGAGAAGAAGTCATGATGCCTCCAGCAAAGCAAGTATTCCTTCTCTATTTTTGATGGCCTTTCCTTCAGCAGTCAATAATCCTCTCTCTTGATATGCCCATAAACTTTTGTTCATGATCAAAGGCATATCTGCTGTCAGCATAAGTGTTGGCTACAGTCCCCACTGCCAAATTCAAAGCCTAAGTTAAACTGTCAAGTTAGCCTTTTAGGCTGGTGTTTCTGGCAGCAGAGTAGTTGTCCAAACAACAGAGACCAAGTCTACTACCAAGACCCCTATGTATCTAGTTCCATTCTGGATAAAGCTGCACCCAACTGTGAAGAAGATGCTATTCTGTATCTGGCCAGGATATATCAGTAAACATCAGTCCAGCCTGATGTTTACTGCATGCCCCAAAACTATAGAGCAAACTTGCTGTTTATCTGAGGATAGGTCAGGTAGGATAGTTGGGTTTAGGGCAGATGATAGGTATATCCTTTGTGAAGGGAATTCTAAAGTACAGCCTGGAAGTGCAATAGTCTGGCATTGGACAGCCATCAGCTAGGTGGATTATTGCGGGTCCCTACAGTAGCATGGGTGTTGGGGATTACAAGCTCCTGTCCTATGGTTATCTTGTCAGCAACCTTGACCAGTAGGGCAGTGGCAGTTATGATCTGGAGGTAGGCTGGCTATCCTTCTGCCACTAGGTCCAGCTTCTTAGATAAATAAGCCATTGGTCTCTTTCATGAGCCCAAATGTAGAGCAAACACTTCTTTGCTATCTCCTTTCTTTCATTCACATACTGGTAGAATGGTTTATGAATATACAGAAAGGCTAGAGACAGCAAGGCTTTTAAAATTTTTAAAAGCTATGTCCATTTCAGGAGTTCATTCTCATTTGTGTTTCTGCTCCCTTGTGGCTTTACAGAGTGGCTGGACTATTTTACTAATTCTGGCAAGCAGAGTCTACAAAACTCAGAAGATTCCCAAAATTCTTCTATTTGGCTTTAGGTAGATTGGGAGCTTCAAGGCCAATGACAAAAAGATTTTCAGCCAAACAATGGGCTCCTTTGCCAGTTACTGCCATTTGGCACCTGGTCAGGGTGGCCCTTGGCCTTATAGATGATAAAGTTCACCTTGGAGATTGTAGGGAGATGAAAAGTTACCTCCTCAGGCCATCCTACTTTATAAGTGGCTTATATATTCCTTTAAAAGATGATTGGTTTTCTGGAACAAACAACCAAACCTCAGTATTCTGCAACTCCAAGGAAGTTGTTTAAAATGGTTCAGGACTAAGCTTAGTGCCTGACTCATGTTAGGAATCAAACAAAAACATGAACAAGAAGACAAAAACTACAAACAGAATATGTACAAACACAGAATGATATACCTGGGATAACAAAAACAAAACCCCCAAAAAATGTTTCAGATGGGTTCTGTCCCTACACATGGAAGGCCCACAGACCCACAGCTGATTCAGAAACCAGATGACAACTAGTAAGTTTTCACAAATGGGTTCAGGAGCATCCTCTATAGCACCTGGCTGTGTGACAAAATACATGTCCGCTTTGCCTCTCTTGGTCTCCAGATTAAACATAAAACAGAAACACAGAGACAGACAAGTTGATAGACACCTGAGCCCCTGGACTTACCCATCCAAAGATTAAAAAAAAAAACAAAAAACAAAAACAAAAAAAACAAAAACAAAAAACCCCTGAAAAACTCAACTTCAGCTATTTGCTTCAAGAGTCTTCAGCACATCTGAGATGAACCAGCACCAGCTGTAAGGGTCTATGATTTGCAAAGAATGATAGCCTCGATTTAAATAGTAGGCAACAGCAAAGACTTTATGCTGCAGAAAATCTGCATGCATCAGGGGTCTAGCATATATTAGTATGGAAGAAAGAGGTGTTGATTTAGCAGGGTCAGTTTGGCCTCTTAGGGTAGGAATAGGTGCTTTTTACCTTTGCTTCCCTGGATTTATTGGCTCTATATCCAGGAACATGGGTGCCTTTGGGAACTTTTGCTGATTAACTATACTTGGCTCGATCTAGGTGGGGGTGGTCATATTCCACAGCTCATAATTGGCTGCTTATGAGGCTGGCCCAGGCTAGGTGGTGGGACAGCTTCCTGTTTGGCCACCCATAAGGTGTGTTTTTCTCTGGAATTGACTTGTTTTGGACATTTTCAGTTCTGGGGAACAGAAAGAGGCTTAGTTTGCAGCCTGCCATGGAGTCAGCCTGGCTCTGACTCAGTCATCTCAGTATCTTCAATGAGGCCTAGTGAAGTTGATCAATTTCAGGAATTCCTGAAGATTTTATTTAATTGAGAGAGTCAGTATAGGTGTACAGTTATGGCTAAAACCACAATGCCACTATATCACTTATGAAGGAGAAAACATGGGAACAAACACAAATGTTTAGAAAACAGTATTACAGGTGTATCACACACATTAAGTAAAACAATAGAAGTTGTCTCCCCATTGAAACCTATGACCTCTGCCTCAGGGAGTTCATAATGTGAACTCCCTGAAGGGGATCTAGCAGTCCTCTGCATGGCGAATATTGATATGGCAGACCTTGATCTTTCCCGTTCCCTCTTCCTTGGTAAACTGCTAGATTACTTTTTTTCCTTATTTGGTCGCTTCCTCCTCTTGAGGCTCACCACAAAGATCTAGCTGTCAAGGTATGGAAATCCAGCCATCAAAAGCCCCTTTTTGACTACCCTTATTAGCATGCCTAATTAAAATGAAATACCTTATCCTATAGTTTTTCCTCTAAGCCATATTTGTCTCCCCACTTTACACAGGCAAATATCTTCCACGGCATATATCTCCAATTCCTTTGGCCATTTCCATTCTTTGTCATCCTCTATCTCTTGGGTTTTGGTTTGCTTTTAATATTGATATAGCTATGCATTTTTGTTTAGTGTATTCACTAGTATCATTTGTGTACTAGGTAATATTTTTAGTATTTTCTCTGGCTTAGCTTTTAGTTTAATTATTGGAAGAATCTCTGTGGCTTTAAAAAAATACTGGTCCTAGGATAACCTGCATGGTATTAGTAATGGGGCTCATAGATACCATACCTCATTATGATAAGTATGCATAACACCTTTGTAGAGTTTGACTCTGTGCTACTCCAAAAGAGGCTTGGCTAGGAGGCCTTTAATCCAGTCCTTTATTAGGTAATCTATTTTTATACTCACTCAGAAAAACCAGTTATTACTTCAACAAGTTGTAACACTATATACTTCCCAGAGCTACCTTTCTACTGCTGTTTGTAATGAACTCTCTTCCATGACTGAGACTAAAAGTCTGTTGAAACCATTTGCTGAGGTTGCTGTTGCCATAGCACCAGCAATAAACTTATGAACTCCCTGTGACTTCCAACAAGAAAAGACATTGGGGTAGTGGGGAACATATATATTTAACCTGCGCTACAAGTATTTTAGCCTGCTCTGAAACAACTTGAGCCTTTCTGTCCAGATCTGACAAGTTACACTAAGGACAGACAGCTCAGACAAGATGGGGTATGAAAATTAGCCAATAGCCCATGAATCCCAAGAATGCCTATAGTTTCTTCATATTACAAGAACAGGATGTTGTAGTTTTTTTTTTTTCAATTATTGGTAACTATTCCCAACTATTATTGGGAAGCATATTCATTATACCAGGCCAAAATGCAGCAAGAATTTTAAAACTGTTCCTTGTCCTTGTGTAAACTCATTACCCATCTTAATTCCCTTAGATTCACCAGTATAGTTCTTTAATAGCTGGTCAAATCTGCATAACATGCAGTGATCAGAATTCTATCTGTATATCCAAACATTTTTCCAGAGAATGGACAGGTTCCTGAACCATCATCATGTAGCAAATAGTGAGGTCATGAAGATGATCTTGAAGCACTCTGAAAGTCAGTTCTCATCTATGCTCAGCAGGTATCAGGTGATCCCAGAAGATACTAAGGTCGAACATAAGCAAGGTCTACTACAGCATGGAAAGTTTCCAAGTATTTACATCTTTTGCTTCCTCCATAGATCACAGTTGAGTACAAAGCCAGCATAAAAAGTACTGAGTTATATATCTCTCTGTAACACTCACTCATTCACCATGATCCATTAGGTTTCCATATCCTGGAGCTCTTCTAAGGAGCCTCTCTATATTTCTCTACATCTGATAAATACAGTGGGCCTGACTTAAAATGCTTGGACTTACTCAGGGCTCCTTGAATGTGAATGTGGCACTAATTTCCCCTGCTGCACTCACCCCACCATGCTGGATCCCTGGATCAGAATAGTCACAGGTTGACACTGTGGATGTAGCTCTTGCTGTAGCCTCTATATCTACCATATCTGTATGTTGAGGGAATCCCCAACTGGATAAACCATCTCCACCCTCGGTATAACTCTTTGCTGGAAATTACCCTCCCTAGTCTGGGGGAATAATTACTCACTCCAGGGACAGGCCTGATTATCTTCACTTGACTTTTTCTATTATGACTGCCTTCTGTAGAAGTCTCATCAGGCTCTGAAGCTTTCCAAGGTTCTTTAGCACACCAATGGGTTTCTATAATTTTTCCCCCCTTGGGAACTCAAGCTTGACACAAATCTTGCCTTTTTTTTTTTTTTTTTTTTTTTTTTTTGCTAGCAGAGAAAAATCATCCTCAGCTTTACCCTTTTACTATCTCCTGTAGGCTTTCTCACTATATGCTTTCTCATTACATGATGGCCTAACTCACTGAGATCTGCCAAACCTTTTCTATTTTACAAAGATCTTACACTATCAATGAACTCAGCAAAGCCACTAAAGGACCATACCAGCCTTGAGATCCCTGCTGGATATGCGAACTCTTTAACTCCTCTCTGAACAATTTTATCTGGACTAGTGAACTGGCATTCAAACAGAGCTTCTCTTATTCCTAGTTCCTTAAATAGCACCTATTCCTCTTTTATTCTCTTGCAGTTCCTTATATTTATGAAGATGTCAGATGGAGAAAATCAAGTCTTTCTAATGGCTCTGATAAGCCTGTCTATCAAACACTGATTGCCTTATACTTATTCAGGTTATTCAGCCTTTGCCTTAAGGATGGATGAAAAGATAAATCATTCAGTTTTCCTGTGTCTACTAAGGGCAGACTTATCCTATGCATTCTCTTATCCCACAGCTCACAAGCTATGAAGAAATAGATGCCAAAGTTCATTCCCTTACATGTTTACTTCCTCCCTTGAGGCTGACTTCCAAGGTCCAGTAATCAAAGTATGGAAGTCAAGCAATCAAAAGCCCTCATCAATTCACTTAATTAATATGCCCAATTAAAATTAAACACTTCATCCTAGCACAGGGGTTTTGCTTTGTACCTTTATATTATAAACTGCCATTTTCCTATGTGCCACATCTGTCTCCTTTCTATCTAGAGGCAGTCCCTTGTCCTTCAGACAAATATCTCTGTCCTCTCTCTTTTGTTTCTTTCTCCTTATTCCTTGTCCTCTATTTCCTCCCTTGTCTCTTATTTGCTGCCCTCTGTTCCTCTGGGCCAAATAGATTTCAATTGTGCTGAGAACTTGGTGTTGAGGATCCTGAGCCAATACTGATCTTTTATACTCACTCTCCGGATCTTTCCATGGATTCCAAGGAAACATATTGAGCATATATTTAATTTGTACTTTCTTTTAATTCTTCCTTCTCCCCTAGTCCTTTAGAAGTAGCAAGCCAATGCCTCTATATTATCGTCCCATGCATCTAATGTACTTGCCAAATCAGAGGCTATCCCAGAGGATGCAAGGCATCCATCCACATCTCCCTTTCTTGTTGCATAACTAAAGTCTGACTATCATGGGTGATAAGCTACAAACCTAGGAACTTGGAACACATTCACACTCTACAGGTAGCTCAACAGGTTGGATAGTGTCCTTTCCAAGTGACTGTAGTCTAAATTACTTCCAGGCATTCAACTAGTTTTTGCTTCTTCTGGGCAGCTGCTCTAGTCTTTCTTTCTGCTCAGCTGCTTCCATGTGAGTGGGAGAATCACCTTGGATTGTTTATTCTGACAATGAAGGGTTCTAATGACTCTGGACAGTTTCCTGGACTTCCTTTATCTATTTTGAGTTGTTTACCTTACTGCTTAAGGAACTTATTGAAGGATAGAATGTTTTAATCTCTGAGGAAAATTTTTACACAATCGAAGGTGTCAGTCACTGGAGATGAACAATGATAACATGACCCAAAACAAATTAAAGTAGCCAAAAATAAAATATCCTGTTGAGAAAAACAAACTGCTCTTTACCAAGCCACATAATATACATGTTTAATATGCCATTAAATCAAAAAAATTAAGATAAAAGAAGAAACAAAAAAATAGAAAAGAGAGTTTAATTATATAATCTTCAAAAGTTGAGAAATACATGATGTTCTGAAATATAATTTTCAGAATGAGAGAAGAGATGGCAATTGGGAATTAGTAAGATGTGTTCTTATAATACTAGAGTATGTGAGTTACTACCCTAAGCCATATTTATATGTCTAATAAAATTTTCATTTTGTGGTCAGTCCTGCATTCAAATATGTGTACAATTTATCAATTTATATGTATGCAATCCAATTTAAATAAACATATTAGATGATTTATTTGTATTAAAATATATGCATACAAAATTATGCAAATTGTGAATATATCTGAAAATCCTGCTTTATATTAACCCCCATTTTTCTACACACTTGTTATTTGATGTTCCTATATGTTTCTGAAGGAAGTTATAGCATTCTGCTTAATGGATAATTTCACTCTTTCTACAATTCTGAATCAATTTTTCATGGTGAATCCTTGCATTTCTATTTTTGTGTACATGTAATGTTGAAACCATTTCATGTAAATTAATGGATCAAAACCATGTAATTTGGATATATAAACCAACAAAGTGGCATAAAAGTAATTTTGATTTCTGTACAGTGAAACAAAATTTAATAAGTAAAGAACAAGAATAAGGTGCCGAAAGTAAAGTATTTCATGGAATGAAAAGAATAAAAGTTGGAATAAAGAATAAAGGATTCTTTCTTCCTGGCTAATATCAAAGAATGCATACTTCTTGTCTTATAGACTGGAAAGTTGGACCTTATTTCTATTTACTGTCTTGTAAGGTGGAGGGTGAAAAGGCCCACAAATCTTATACAAAAATAAAAGAAACATGCAGACAAAATGTCGGCATCGTTGATGCTACAGCTAGTGTCCTGGCCAGCATAATACAGCCAAAAAGGGTGACCAGAAAGATAAAAATCCAAGGGAAAATCCCATTGTAGCCAAAACCCTCTCCTGGTTAGAGGAATTAGCATATACTATGTATTCCAGAAAAGCCTTGTACAAAAGGAAATACTTAAAGTCTAAGGTTGAAAAGAATAAGAAAAAGGAGTAGGTCCTTGATATTGTCATACGACCAATTGGTGGCACCAATAATGGTGATAATGGTGGTGCCCAGATGATGAAGCTTCCAAAAATGCCTAGGCATTCTCCTACTGAAGATGTGCCTTGGAATCGGCTGAGCCGTGGTAAAACCCTTTGGGTCAGTATGTGAGAGGGCTTACTCCTGGGACTGTTCTGATCACCTTTACTTGGCACCCCAGGGGCAAGATAGTGGTTTTTCTGAAGCAGCTGGGCAGCAGCTTGCTACTTGTTGCTGAATCTCTTGCCCTCAACCAAGTTCCACTGTGTAGAACACACTAGATATTTGTCATTGCCACCTCTAAAAACACTGATATTAGCAAGACTAAAATCCCCAAACACCTGACTGATGCTTACTTCAGGAAGAAGTAGGTGAAGAAGCCCAGGCATTAGGATGGCAATATCTTTGACATGGAGAAGGAGAAATTTGAGATTACAGAGCAGCAGAAGAACACTGTGGGCTGGCAGATTTTAATTTCCAGGGCTACCCGAGATCTCAGTTCTCCTGACAAATGGGATGTATCCCCACAAACTGTTAATTCTAAACTGCTAACAACCTAATTAAACAGCTTCATAAGTTCAAGCAAAACAACAACAACAAAAAGGAAAAAACAGACTTCTATTATCCTAATGAAAGTATAAGAGACAATGTTCTTACTTTGATCACATTTTCTAATACTTAAATTTCACAAATAGCAACCATAATTGCTCTAATTGTTTCAGGATTTCTGAGTCTACTTAGTTTCTCCTCCTCCTCCCTCTTAGCAATTATTTCTAGCTGTCTAGATGAGTTAGAGATATTTGGTGGAATGCAAGGTAATCAACCAAATTTTATCTGTGATACCATTCTTTGTATTACTCAAAACAGATGTGATTAATTAGTTTTCCAAAGTAATATCCAGTGCAGAGCAATACCAACCATTTTTACTCTGAAACAGCACTGTTATATCTGATAAATTTCCATTTTAGTCCTTGCTTGGTCCTGAAAACATGACTAGACATTTTCTCATTTAGTCCTTTCTGGAAGGATTATTACACTATTTGTTTAGCAAATATTCTCTTATAAGACTCAAACACTTGTTAGGGTTATTATTATTTTGATATGTCGATATATATGCTTACCTTATTCTCTTGTCTGTAAAGGAGAGATTCAATTTCCTAGAATATTCTCCTCCAGAACTTCTCTAGAACTCCTGTACCACAGTACACATTTATTTCATAATAGTTTCATAAATATTTGTAATAATTTGTATACCACCCTACTTAGATATATTTTCAGTATAATATGAATTATTATCAAGATTTATTCATAAATTATTAGCTACATATACAACAAAACAAGCCTTGCAATATTGTATTTATGAACAGAAAAGGTATAAAAGAAACACCTGCTGATAATCGTACAAAATTTCAAACTGTAATACATGATAAATAACTCAATAGTATATAAATATGCATTTCAAGTTAGCATGCTCAATTAAAAACTATACTACCTTCATCATATTTACCTCTATGCTAGAGGGAATAAAAGATATAACACAGAACAATGTTGGAAATGACGATGATGAATATATATATATATATATATATATATATATATATATATATATATATATATGATTCACTTGAATTATTTCAACCCCAATACCCTGAAATGATCATAACTCACTTGCTCACATTTTTTTTCATGTGGAAATAATATTGAAAGCTAACAGGAAAAACTAACAGAAAACCTGACCCAACAAGATTTATTTTACAAATACCATAGTAATCACAGAAATGAAAGCTAAGCAACAATAAGATTCTGCATCACTCTATCATATTAGCCAAAATGAGAAAACCAAGTAATTACCACATGAAGAATTTAGGAAGCAAGACAGCAGGAGTCTTCCTGCATACTGAAGGAAATGGGAATTTAAAGTGCCACTTATGAGGGCATTTAAAGTAGTTTGGAAAATTAAATGTGCATAACTTATGGCAAGCAAATACTTCCCTAAGTGTACATATCCTGAAAAATTATATTATACTTTCATATTGGACTTTTGTATATATTAGAGATTCCTACAACTGGAGGCAAATTGGCCATGTGCATATTGAAGTAAACATAAGTAAGAGTTGGGAAATAATGACAGCCACTTACTAAGAACTGGCCATCTTTCAAAGTTATAGCAGATGATGCCTAAATTCTTAAGATTAACCTGTGTCTGTCTTATCTGTTTTTCCAGTGTTCTGTGATAAGCAGAAGTTAGGTTAGAAACTCAAGAGTTAAGGCAGCTCATGTCTGAAGGTGAAGAGCAAGCAGAATTTCTTCTGCTTCAACAATTCCAGTCTGTTCTTTTCTATAATTTCCAACTGTGTGGGTGAGGCCCAGCCATTTTATAGACGACAAGCTGCTATATGCAGTCTACTGGGTTGAATGTTAATTGCATATTTAAAATATTTTACAGCAAAATCAATGCTTGTGTTTGACTAAATATGTAGGTACTGTGACATAACTAAAGTGACATATAGAATTAAACATTAGAGAGATGTCAAAGGAAAATATTTGTGATGTAAGCCTGAAATAATTCAAAGCCATGATTCTGTATACCTTCTTTTTAAATCTTTCCATTTTGAGACAATGCATATACAGTTATTAAAATGCAAACACATACTTTAGTTTCATCTTAAATAAAAAAGAAAAGCAATCAGTATCTATAAATTTAGAATCAAAATTAATGTGTCAAAATTCATTATTCTGAACCTCACATAGCCATGAAATTGGAAAATACATAGTACGACGAAGACAAAATAATAGTGGTGACATAAGGCCAACATATGTGGAATATTTTAATCTGGTATTTATAAGAAAAGTAAAAATAGAATTGATTACATTATTGCTTTGGCTGAAAGGCCACTGAAGAATCTCCTTTTCCCTTGATTACCATGCCTTGATTGACCTGCTCATCCACTGTACAATCCTGCATTCATCATTTCTTATTTTTTTATCCAATTCATATTACTCTCACTGATAAAAAGTGATTTCTGAAGTTCTATATCAAATAAGAATATTCCTGGTAATTCCTATCCATCCTAACTCTAATATGAACTTTGAACTCTGTTTTTGTCTCTGATTCGAATAGCTCATTAAATATCTAAGTTGCCATACTTAACAGAGTCTAATGGAGCCACTTATATCATATATGCTCACAATGAAAGTTTTGTGTCATAAATATAAGTGACTTCAAATATCAGACAGATGATTCAAGTCAAAATCTGCGAGTATTTACTCAAAAATTTATCAAATCCTAATCATAAGTGTCATTTACTTTAGACACTAAATCTTCAGTGGTGGAATGAGAGAAAAACAAAACAAAACCAAGAACAAACAAAAATCCCAGAAAAGATCTGAATAATTTAGAGGACACTTTCAAAGATGATAGCAAACTGAATTATGTCTATTTGAATTATTTCTAATTTATTTGCACCCAGAATTAATTGTATTTTATTTCTTCATTACCTGCACTCAGGAGACTGAGAGTAAAACATAGGAAGAGAAAAACACAAGATTTGGGGTAAATTGAGTTGGTTATACAATACAAATAGACAGCCCTGAAATACATAGAAGAAGCATTTTATAAATAGATGGAGTAGATTGTAATCATATATTTAGGAATGTATAAATATAATATATGCCTATTATTTATTTAAAAATATGTTTTTATATATTCCTATATAAAAATCTTTCTCTCTGTGTGTGTGGGGGAGCATGTGTTTGTGTCTGTGTGTGGGGGAGAGAGAAAGAGATAGAGATAGAGAGAGAGAGAGAGAGAGAGAGAGAGAGAGAGAGAGAGAGAGATCAAAAAGAGGCCATGAATTTGGAAGAGAGTCAGGAAGAATAAATAGGAGCACTTTCTGGAGAGAGTGTAGGAAGAAGGACATTATATGATTATAATATACCTCACATATCTTTTAAAGTTAAAAGAATAAAAATAATGTTTTTCTCTTTAGAGAATTAAGTGTATTTTTATAAACATATTTGAATTGTGTTTAATTATTATCATTTTAACTGTTGTAACAGCATTTGTTTCCTTTCTCCTTATATTTGGTTTGATGATTTTTCAGTTGTGTTCTTCACATTAATGAAGAGGTTGTTCACCATTTCTTGACAGTCACAAAAGAGAAAAGCATAGAAATGTGGACTCTCATTTTTTAAACCTCTTTTCATAGTACAACTTACACAAGGACATGTTGAAAATTATAAGAATCATAAATTAAAGAAATCAGTAATTTTCAGGGTTTGTTATTTATTTACTTTATATACTGAGCTCAGATTCTCTCTCCTCTCCTCCATGTTTCTCTTTTTTATCTCCCTTTCCCCCTATTTACCCCTCCTTTACTTCTCCTTAGGATACAGGAGGTCTTCTATGGATAGCAATCCACCATGATCAATCAAGTTGTAGTAAGATTAGGTGTATCTTCTTTTATTCTCGGTCCTTGAAAATCACATCCCGTGTATGGAATCCAGTTTACCACTTTTAACCTTTATGACCTAAGACATAATATTTGATCTTGTGTAAAATAGGTTAATGCTACCTATTCAAAAAGGGAGCTTAAGAAATAAAATGTTATATTATATAACATTTTATATATATAACATTTTATTTCTTATACATATTTATATATATGTATATATATTAATAAAGCTAAATGCATACATATATTTATTATATATTTATTAAATAGATTTATATATTTATCTTCATTTTAATAAAGATTGATTTAATTCATTTAACATTGAAAGGGTCCACAGTAAAATACCACAAGTCATTCTTTCAATTCCTAAAACACATTATTATCCTGCTTCTCACAATGCTGATAAGAAATTAAATTTATTGTCATATATAATTTTTGAAGTTTCTTTTACTTAATGTCGATTGAGTATATGACAAAGTAACTTAATAATTGCTTTTACTTCCTTTAAACTATGTTTTATGATGGTAAAATCTGCATCTGCCTTTTATATACCATTTTTCCATCTACTAGCAAAGAGTGAAGCAGAGATGTAATATACATGTATTAAATGATTAAATACAGGTCCCAGAACTTGCACTGCAGAGATCTAAGCTTTGATAGGGAAAGATAAAAGTAAGAAATGTAACATAGGCTTTAACCAAGGTACATAGAGTAGAACTTTAAATTCCATAGACGATTTCCTGTGGCACTTAAGCCATGGATAAAGTATTCAATAATGAGAAAGATTTACCCAGGAAATAAAAAGTTTGAAGAGTTTTTAGCAGGCTAGAGACTGGATACAGGTGATGGCATTACATGCAGGCAAGGCTTAGGAGCCTGTCGGTCTTATAAGCTTTGAAAATCTGTTGAAATAGTTTAAACAGATGAGAGACTCATCTTTCTACTCACCAGTCAAAATTAAAGCTAATAGATTCTTTAGATTTATTTAAGAATGCATATCTACAGTTTTTTAAAATTTACTTATTTAATTTTCTGGATGTGAGAATACAATGAAAAAGAACTTTATACAGTGGATAGAATACAATACACCTAATCCAAAAAATATCATCATGCTTGGAATTTATTATGAATGATATTTTGGTAAATAGGTGGACTATGTTAGAAAGGCAAAAAAAAATTCCACATTTCCATGCACAATTGTTTACACTTTAATCAGATAAAATTATTTTCTAGGACAAAAACACTATAAATACAGATAATTTATCAGGTTTCTTTACCAAAATGATATATACTTTTTAATGACCTCAAGATTTTCATTATCATTTATTGACCCAGCTTATTTTGTTAAGTTGAGCTCCATTTGTTGGGACCCCATGGAGAGGAATGCACCAAGAAACTTCTGTTGATGTGCTGTGGTGTTTTTTGCTGCTGTTTTGTTTTGTTTTGTTTATTGGATATTTTATTTACATTTCAGATGTCATCCCCTTTCCCCATTTCCCCTCCCTAGAGAACCCCCATCCCATGCCCCCTTTTCCTTTTTGCTTTTATATAATTTTTTTAAAATATTAATCAAAGGCTTTATAAGTTTGGTATTGCGCAATCAGAAGTGTATCCCAATACCCAACCTAGATATATTAACTATCTTTGACTGGTGGAGACACATGAACATCTGCCTCCATGCCCCCTCCTCTTTCTCTCTCTTTCTCTGTCTCATCACCTAGCTTCTCCTCTCCTTCTTCTTCTCCTCTCCTTACTCCTTCTCTTCCTTTCAATACTCCTTCCCCCCTTGGCTTCTCCTACATATCACCCTTCCTGTTAAAATAAAACTTTTCTCTCTAAATACAATTAGAGCAAAATTATGCCTATTTGTATCAATGAGGTACAAGATAGTCCTGATACCCAGTCCATCATTTTGTTGACTAACCAGAACCTCTATCATCTCTCCTAATTAAAACCCTTAGTTTTGAACCTGGCTTTTTTCTTGGCTCTAGAATGAATGTCAGCTGAAAACCATCCACTCAGATCTTTTCTCTCAAAGTGAATAGCCAGGATTGGCTATGAGACTATAAGTTTTCAACCCCCTCAGAAATCCAGAATGACTGAGTTAACTGAAATTATGGGAAGCACAAAGCATAGCTTCTAAAACTTAGCCAATTTATAGAGACCGCTGAACACCTGAACAGTCCCTATACTACAGAATGTTGGAGCATCCAATCTTCAGCCTTCTGGCCCAGAATCATCTAACAGACCTTAGTGATGCAGAATTATTAAGGGATGATTACTCTGTCTAGGCAGATATAATCAGTCGACTATTCTGCAAGTGTGTCCTTTTCTGGACAGTAATTTGTCTGTAGATGGAAAAAGGCAATTCTTGCCTAGTGGCTGTCTCCCTGCAGCTGGAGTAACTCCAAAGATGCTCAATTTCTTCTTAGAATCCAAGGCAGGAAGCTGTCAGGAGCAAACAGGTCTCTAATCACAATGAACATTAATATAGAAATGTTTGTAACATCAAATTTAAGGTTTTCATTGGTACAAACTTCTTATTGTTATAAAAAAGAAATAAATATTGTTATGCTCATGGGCAAGGTGCCTGTATAACACATTTAGGAATACAAGGCTTAAACCCAGTCCTTCTTTAACATTTTTAACTGATTTGAGGTGATTAGCCTGTGAGTTAAGGGACTATAGCAAATTCATTGCTTTGAGTTTATTGTTAGGGTGTTTTCTATATTTTATTTAGAAATAGCTGAGAGGAGTTAACAGACAACAGTCCAGATTACCTTACATGGATAGTTGGTTTTCAAAACATCAGAAGTGCACAGAATTGACGACTTATGTTTAATGGCTGAATGAGAGTTACGTGAAGTTTTCCTAAGTCAGAAGCACGTGTTGAGGCAAGACATGTGGTGAGGTAAGATCAGTGGAGGACATGTGATGTGTGGAGGGATATAAATAAAACTTAATAGACAGTGGAGGAGCTGACACTGGCTTGCTTGTGTAGCTAAATGCCTGTTGGTCTTGTGTCTTCATTAATCTTTACTTCCCTGAAAGAGGTACAGCCAGAACTACTGCTGGCTTTACTGGCCAGGTCACTCCTCCTGACTTGGACTGAGGTTGGGGCCTGGATGTCTCTGCCTGGCAGTGTCACCACTGCTAATTTGTGTTTGCTATCCTGACTCTACTAAACTGGACTGCTGAAGTGCTCATAATCTAAAAAATAGAAGAAATGAAGGCAATCTGCCTCCTGATAACAGAGAATTTTTCTACTTTTATGGTGATCTTGATATTATATATAAAATTGATTAGTTGATATGCATTTTCATAGTGATAAAATAGCACCACTGGATGTTTCTCTCTGCATCAAACTCTTCTGATTGTCAGTGGTTAATCTCTCTTTACTTGTATTTCTATTAATTATTTAGTAATTTAAATTCAGAGAATTACTTGCTTCTTTTTGTCAAATTTCAAAATCATCAGTATCAAAGTGATGTGTATTTGAACCACCAAGGACCTTTATATTATTGTTTTTACTTGACACATACTATGAAGACAATTTTTTTAAATTCTGTGTGATAAATTTATAACTTGTATCCAATATATATGTTCACAGAAAAAAATAACTGCCCTAGTCATTGTTCCAAATGATTTTGGGATTGATTTTAACAAGAAATATATTCTGCTTTCTCAGTTGTTTTCTGACATAGTTTAGTAAACTTTAAAAAAAAATATGTTTCATTCTGGATACCTTGGAAATAAGGAATTTATGTTCCTGATAACATTTAAAATTATGTCTAAAGAAAAGGCAAGGGAGAATTATATAACATGTTCTAATGGCTACATAGGGTTTGGGGACTATATGAGAAATTTATGTTCTAAATATCCTTATCATCATTCTACATGAGCTAACCTAATGACATAAAAAATTGTCACATCATAGCTCAAAAACCCAAGTCTCTTTGTTACTTTTCTTGTTGATGGGATTAGCTACTCTGAATAAAGCAACTTGAGTCTGTGTGTTTTGGCTCACAGATTAATATATCTCAGACCATCATGTTTGATAGGAAGGTGTTTACAAGTGCTGGCTACATTTTATTTATAGCCAGAAAGTAAAGAACAATAAAGGTCCAAACATAGTCAAGAAAACTCTTCACAGTTAACTACAGAAGATAACCTAATGAAGAAAATTACTCAAAAGGTCTGTAAGCTTGTCAAGTTGAAATTAATATTAACCATCACAAGAAGTTCCCTGGTTTTGAATGAATAGCATAGAAGGTGACATAGAGGTAGGTGGAAAACTGGCTTGTTCAAATTCAGAGTAATCATAAATATCTATGTCTCCACTATGTCTCCAAAAGGAAGTGCATACTTTGTCAAAATTCTATTTATCACATACACATGCAACATATAAATATCTTGTTTTCTTCCCCCATAGTAATTGTCTTTCTCATCTTGCTCACAATATTTGCTACTTAATTAGTTGCTAAAACAAAATATAATTTTTTGTAATCAATACTTGTTTGCCTTTATGGTTTTAAAAAAATATTGGCAAGTTACCTGGGAAAAATCTAGGGAATTGTGCCAGCTGCTAATACAGATAACCTCGTCTGAGTACAGCCACCATGCAACTAGTAAGAAGGCCTTAGCCAATAATTTCTAACATGAAATTATATCAAAGGTGGAACAAATAAAATCCAGAACCAAATAAAACTATTTACAGAGGAATGAATCTCAGCTCAAAGGTAGTGGTTGTAGCAATCTCTAAGGTTTCACTGTGCCCATGGCTATAAAAGATGATACTCTTCACAACTTATAGTGACACCAGGAACAATATTTTTTGGATCAGGATATAATTCCAATATCTCAAGAAATATTGTTCTTCCAATGTGTAATACTTAAGATACACTATATAAAATGCTGAAAATCAGAAGTTTGGCAAAAATTTTTAACAAAAAGATACATTAACTGAGACATATGCATCACTTAGAGTGAGGCTTAGATAAAAGGATTGTAGACATTAGAAATTTCCAGAGACCAAAATGAAGAAGCAGGATGATTTCTGGTTTTACTTGAAGGACCAATAAATATATGAAGAATCTGGGCAGTTTAAGGGATTATTTGTGCAAAGAAACGAACACCCTGAGCTGTTTTTCTATTGTTTAGTGTTTTGTTTGTTTTCTTGAACACTTTGCAAGACAGTTTCCTTGGGCATTTCATTAATGAGTACCAATTTCATTAATGAAATCCTTTCCAATAATTTAAAGAACAATTATAAATTAAACTATCTAACAGAATAGTGACTGCTTTTTCATGTTGTCTAAAATAATAGTGGGAGGCTTATGTCTAAAAAAAAAAAAATGGGCTTTTGACTCCATGTTAAAGATAGCAACAAAGAAAAGGTACAAAAACCACATCTCTGAAGTCATAAAGTTGTATCATATGTTAATTCTCCTCTAGGTTTCTAGAAAAAAAGTATAAGCTAAAGAGAATTCATGGAAGTGGTTCATGGTTTTCTGAGAGGTAAATATAAAATATTCTTCCTAAGTAGTAGGACTTAGATATACCAAGTACCAGCCTTGGCTTGGGATAAGGGCTTAAGGAGAAGATGTTATATAAATGCAGAAGAAATGACTTAACATCAAGCATGGGGTACAAGCTGACAGCATTGTAGTCTGTTCAGGATATCTTTCTAGATAGCTTTCTAGGTAACTCTTGGGTTTTCTGACCAAAGTCAGAAAACCTGCTAGAAAATTCTATAAAAGATGAAATAGCTTTCTGGATAGCTCTTGGGTTTTCTGATCAAAGTCAGAAAACCTGCTAGACAAAATTCTAAAAGAGCTGTATTAGCTCTCTAGGTAGCTCTCTCTTGGGAGTTTTCTCTATATATCTCTCTTTCAGACCAAAGCCCAGTCTTTATATATCAATTAAATCATTTAATCCAGATTCCCTTTTAATTATACCATGAATCAGCATTTTAGGACCTTAGCTCCTTGAGTCTTAAAAAAGAACAACAAGTACATTTGTTTTTACTATTATTCTTATTCTTATTATCTTTAATCTTTTTTTACAGTCTAGTTTTTATCCCCCTCCCAATCCACCCTCCTTATGTCATTCCTGCTCCCTTGTCAATATAGATGTTCCCAGCACTCTATATCCTCCCCCAACTTGCCAGGCCTCCCCATTCTCCAGGGCCTCAAGTCTCTCAAATGTTAGGTGCATATTCTCTCATAATAGCAAATGAACTCAGAAATTTGCCTGCCTTTGTAATCATAAACAATAAGCTTAGCTGAGTAGGATCTTACCTTGCTCTAAGATCACCACTCCCATCATGCTTGGACCTGAACTCCCTCTCTTCTAGGCTGCTCTTGAACTCAGAAATCTGCGTGCCTTTGTAAACATAAAATATAATCATAGCTGGATATGATCTTACCCTGAAATCACAACTTTCTTATCTCCTGGTGCCTCTTTTATTGCTTGAACCTTTCCTCTTTTTATTGGCTATTTTGTTTATTTACAGTTCAAATATTATCCCATTTCCCTGTTTCCCCTCTGCAAACACCCCATCTCCTTTCCTTTTTTTTTTTTTTTTTGTTTCCATGAGGGTGCACTTCCACCCACCCATCCACTCCTACCTCACCACCCTGGTATTCCCCTATACTGGGGCATCAGACATCAGGGACTAAACCACTAACTGAGAGTAGACATAAAAGGACCTGTGGCTCCAGCTGCATATATAGCAGAGGATGGCAGCCTTATCTGGCATCAATGGGAGGAGAGGCCCTTGCTCTTGTGAAGGCTCCTCTTGTTTTTCAACTGTTCCTTTCCCTTTACTGACACATTAATGCAGCTGCTTCTTTTCTTTCAGGTCCATGATGCCCTGCACACAATTCATCCTTATATTTTGCATTGCTGAAAATCTTATATCTTCTTAAACTCATGTTTTCAGAGTTCTTTCCCACAGCTTTAAGGGCTGTCCAGAAGGTCATAGCACTTACCATTTTGCTGAGTAACATAGACACATGCTTGCTTCCCTAAATCCTGCTGTTCCTAGTTATCACAGATTCATTATCCTTAGCAGGGAGAACATTTCCTGAAGGAAAAACATGAAGTAAAATTTCTACCACATTATAACAAGTCTTATGCCTAGCAACTGTCAGCCCTTGTGGAGGCCCATGATCTAGTGGTTCTGGTTCAGGGACAGGAACCTGTGTCGTACAATCCTTTCTGCTGCCATGTGGGATTTGGCATGAAAGCAGATTGCTTTTCCTATAACAATAGGTACTAAATAAGAAGGTAGTTTCAAATGTTTTGAGAGGTTGGATGCATGGTAAATAAAGAACACTTTAGTCAATTTACAATGTTTTAATTAAGTGTCTGGGGGTAATTATACAAAACAACATTGTATTTTAATGATCCAGAAAAGTAGAAGCCCAAAACTTATTGACATGACAGTAGGCCAGGTTTCTGCTTTGAAAATAGTAAGGTATTATTTGTACCTCAAATCTATGTGCTTGTGAGCTGCATACTTCATGAGTACTTACTGTTTTTTGCCGTTCAGGTTTGCTAGGTTACTTTGTATTACATAGCTAAACACTGACCCCTGAGGTTCATTTGCTTCCACAGATAAAGAAATCCTCATGTATATTAAATGATGCAATGTACCCTTACTCCTTAATTTAAAACAATTGGTTGAATAAAGAAGCCTACAGTCTATAGCTGGACAGAAAAGAGATAGGCAGAATTTGGTTTCTGGGATTGAAATCTGATGAAAGACCATGAGGAGAAGAGAGAGAAGGTGGAGAGAGAAGACACCAAAGGAGAGGTGAATAGTGAAAATATGGTCATGAGGCCAATTAGAGTAAGAGTGGCTCAAATAAATTATGGCAAGTTATAACTCAGGGTTATTGACAGGAAAGTAGACAAATAGATTAACTTCTAGATTATCCACCTAGCTCAAGAGCTTAAATTGTTTATCATAAAAATAAAAGTTTTATGTCTTTTATCTGGTTACTAAATGATCAATGATAGGGTAGAAACTCCAAATTAATATTAAATATTTATCACAACAAAATAGCTACCAACTTATGGCAATTAGAACCCAAGCTTACAGCTCCAATTCCCCCTCCCCCAACCAGAGAAATGTCAGGCTAGCCTGGAAAGATAACTGGTATATTTATAAAAGAACAAAATCAGACCAAAGCCAAAGTTTCCCAGGACTTCTATTCCCAGACGAACAGCTAAGGAGCAGAAACTTTCAGAGAGATAGTATGGTAGGTGGCTTTTAAAGAAATTTAAAAGCAGAAACTGGAGCTTCTCCCAAGGGCAGAGCACAGCAATGCCTATACAGAAGGTATCATGCTCCAGGTTACACATAGGCTAAATGTAGCTGTTTTAATGGTGGATAGTAAAAGCCATGGAGACTTCCCACAGACCAAATCTGCTGGATAAGCCACTTCATGCTCTCCCAAGGATTGCACAGCTGATCAGCCCAATTCAGTCCTATGAAAATTAATGCTCACACTCAGCTCATGGCATGAGGAAAGAAAACCTAAGTTTAGCAGCTAGAAGTAGTGTGTGGCTGGAAGCCAAAAACACTCCTCCCTGTAAACAAAGGGACAGGGACATAGCCTTGTATAGCAAAGCATCTGAAAATGTCTGCTGTGAAAACACAGCAGACACAGAAAACAGAGACAGGCATATCTCTGTCAGATTGGGACCTTCTGATAGACACTGCCACTTACAAATGTCAATCTAAAATTCAAAATTACAAATTTTTCTGTAAAGAAACTATACAGGGTTTTTGCTTAATAATGAATAAAAATAGTCTTAGCAATTTTACAAAATAATTTAAGATGCATACATCTTAAATTTATATAAAGATAAAGAATATAGGTATATTATCCACACATTATAATTTCAATTGAAAAGATAATGCTTTTTCTGATTCCAAAAGGCATTTTGCACTAGGATTTAAGATGTTATAGGTCTAAAAAATGTTTTCAGGGTGGTAATACAAGTTAAGATAAAAAATTATTTAGATACAGAACTCTGGACTCAACAAAATAGGATAGATGTTATCTTTACCAAAGTTGCCAAAAATAAATCAACTGGATAGTATAAATGTAATTCTTACCTAATAATATTCATATATATTGTGTACTAGTTTCTACTGCATGTCATTTATAATTATTAGAGAAAGAGCCTTTCATTTAGTCAAAAAAAGGGGGGGGATTGTTGATGTATGCTCTGTATTATAATGGTAAATACTGGCCCCAAGGTCTGGTTGCTCCCAAGAATAAGAAAACTCTCACATACACCAAATGATGCTATGTAACATTGCTCCTTAAATTTAAATTATTGATTGAATAAAGACACCTACGAGCTATAGCTGAGCAGAAGAGAGGTAGATGAAGTTTTATTTCCCAGGTTTAGAGTCTGAAGAAAAACCACAAGGTGAAGAGAGAGAAGATGGCAAGTGTTAGGTGAATCATGAAAATATGGCCATGAGGGCTGGCCAGCTGCAGTCAGAGCAGTGCAGATTGAACATTGCAAATTGTGGGGAGCCTACTGAAGACGGCTATCGCCCTTGCAAGTATCTTGAGCTATAGACCCTGACAAGAGATTTGTTTACAACAGCCTACAACAGCTGAGCACACTCTGATAACATCTTGTTTTAGATAGCCAGGATCTTCCCTTGGGTGTGTGAGACTTAAAGGTGTGACTTAAAGGTGTGATTAGGGACTAGACTTAAAGGCATGACTTAAAAGCATGACTTAGAAGTGAGACATATAAAAGGCGAGAGGCAGACAGAAGAGATTATTAGGAACTTGAACTTGAGACTTGAGACTTGGAACATGGAAGGTAACTTGGAAATGGGAAAGAGACTAGAAACTTGGAACTAGGAACCAGACACTTAGACTAGAGAACTGAGATTAGGACTTGGTGCTGAAACCCAGGACTTGAGACTTGGAGGCACTAGGGACTAGGAACTAGGAACTAGGAACTCAAGACTTGGGACTTGGACTAGGAACAAGAGACTTAGAGAGAAGAAGAGAGACTGAAGAATAAACAGGATTGAATCACACTCTGGTCTCCATTCTTCATGTCCATCCTCAGTCTCTTGCTGAACCACGAACAGCTGACTGAAACAGCTTGGGGCAACAAGGGCTCTAATACTTTAGCCCCCAAGGCTTTTGACAGTGCAGGTTCCAACACTGATAGAGTGGTCCCTGACATTTTGACCCCAAAGTGTGGAGCAGAGCAGTTTGTGACATTTTGGCCCCCAAACGTGAGGTAGTGAGGTTCCCGAAAGCAAATTATAACTTGAGATTATTCATAGAGAAGTAGTTACTAATCGGGTCTACTTAAAGGGTAGATATCTGTCCAGCTACTGCTTTAAATGCTTATAATAAATATAAATTTTTATGTCTTTTACCTGGGATCTAAGTCATCCATGATGGTTCAGAAACTCCAACTAATAGTAAGTATTTTCCATATTATTTTGCTTTGAAGTTGACATTTCTTGTTGCTTCCACTAGAAAGAAAAAAACAGTGTGTAGATTGCAAAAAAAAAAAAAAAGACTATTGTGATGTGCTTTCTTTATCATGAGTTCTTTTGCTTATTGTACAAGTTGCACATTTAATTAAATTATTTAGTCACATATGTTACATATGTATATATGGATATAGACTTACAAACTTTAAAAATATGATGGTATTTATGAGTCACTTGGCTATTTGAACTTACCTAAATATTTAATGATTACAAACAGATTTTAAAATAATATAATGTAAATATCTCTTTAAAGATATTTGGAAAACATTTGTGGATTAAAGCCTTTGAGTTCACAATAAATTTCAAAAGAAATATTAGGAAGAACAGGTAAAAATGTAGATAAAATAAGATTGCATATATGTTAATATTTGTAAAACTGGACAATGGGTAAATGCTATTTTTCATTACCTTATTTTGTTTAACGCTATATATTTACTTTTTCACTAAATTATTTATAAATAATTACATAAAATTAAAGATATATAAGCTATGAATTTGAAAGAGACAGGTGATTAGTATATAGAATAGATTGGACAAAGAAAATGGAAGAGAAAAATAATGTGTTTATAGTATAAAAAGGAAAATAAAGTATCAAAAAATAAAAATATCAAATTAAAAAATAAATTATAAAAGTGTACGCTAAAACTAATAATAATACTAACTAATAATAAAACCAATATTGTTCATTTGTGTGCATACTTACAGGCACACATGAATGTACCACATACAGAAATAAACATAATACATATTAGAATGAAATTGAGCATAAATGAGGTATTTTACTAATGCATATATGTATTTCACCCCAAGATTTAGCATTTGAGGTGAGATTTTTCTATGTGGTAGATTTCTCTTAGAAAAAAATAGATTTCATTGAACTAGAGACTTAGATAATAGTAGCTATTAATCAGAAATTTTGTTAAAACTAGACACCTAAAAATTATAATATAACAACACATATTAAAATAGAACTACCAAATAATTATTACATTATTTTAATAACTTTTCAAGATAAGGTAAAACAAACTTGTGCATATTCAGTTAATCTAAAATGATATGTCAAAACCCAATATTTAAAAAGATATAGAGCCTTTTCTGATTATGTCACATAAGTATATGAGATTAAAGTATGTTTACAACTGGCTTTGAAAGAATGAAATAAATTAACTACACTACAACAAGATTCCTTACTTAAGTTACATGATGTTACAAAATATAATGCTTCAAAGATTTACCTGATGGGTCCATGCCAGACTGTTCCCCTGAAAATGATGCCATGCAACAGATCTGGAATAAAGGGGATTATTTTGAGGAGTGGAGAGGAGTGGGGACCAGGAGAAGAAATAGAGACAGATGAGTGGACATATACAGAGGCAGACAGCAGCAGAACCATGAAAGCAGAGAAGTGGAGAGCAGATACTGTGAGAAAATGCTCTGTAATTAAGTACTATCAATGGGAACATACTGAGACCATATTTAGAAATATTAGTAAAACCTAAAGCCTTTAAACATATCTGCAATGTACACTCTTCTGTGTCATTCATGATTCAGAACATCATTGCCTGAAGGACATCAGTAGTCTTGTAATAGTTACCCAAAACACATAGTTCATTTTTCCCACTTTGTAAATACTCTAAAATATTTATTTTTCTTGCTCTAACTCAGGAACACAAAATGGAAATGCTTGAGAATCCACACCTACTCTAAGTTCCAAATAGACAAAGAGAGAAAGAAATCTAAAAGAGTACTCTATTTTAGAGTACCAAACCCATTCTTAGAGATGTACAACCAGTCTACTTATAAATTAACTTCCTAAACCCATGGAAAGAGACTAGTAGAAAAACACATACAAAACCCATACAAAAAAAAAAAAAAAAAAAAAAAAGCCCAGATTGTATTTGGAAGAAATTTATGAGACTTTGGAATACCTTATATGTTATGACTGACTTTGTCATCTTACAGAGGTGAAATGCTTTTTCTGTGTGCTTTTACTTAGCCATCAAGCTTTGTACTTGTGTTTGCTTATTTTTATTGTTATTATTTTTTTGTGTGAACTAGTGTTCTTGAAACTAAAGTTCTGCCTCCCTGCTTTAGCCTGACATCATAGCTGACAGATTTAGAGTACAACTCTGTGGTAATTCCCCTGCAGGCTTTACAACAGACAGAAAAGTAATGATCAGGGTAAGGTAAGAATAAAAGACTTCAGCCTGACTTTTTTTGTAATAGATGCTAAACCAAGATTTCTGCTGTCTGTCTCAGATCATTTTACTTCAGCCATGCTTAATCACAACACACATTTGGAGGGGAAAAGGGAGTTAGATAACAACTAGTCCTAAGTACACATCAATTTAAGACATGCTTGCATGGAGATTTTTTTACAAAGCACATCTGGCCTCTTTCAGAAGAATGCGTACTGTTATCTCAGAGATAATGCCCAAGATTTAGAGCTTGCCTGAAGTAAACATAACACCTGCGGGTGTCAGGATTGGCCTGGCCCAAAGATAACATAAAAGTCACTTAAGTTCTTGTAAAGCACAAGTAACATCCTTCAAAATACCGGGTTTCATTGTCTAAAAGCAATGGTCAAGATTATAAGGGAGCAGGAATCTGAAATAAGTAAAACCATGAATTATAGGCGATAAGAGATAGAGTCTGTCTCATCAGACAGCAAAGGATTACCAGGATATAAAACTCTGTCATTCCTGGCATTCTAGAAAAAACAGCTATGCACCTCATTCCATTGAAGAGATAAACTGTATTTGATTTTCCTGGGTTTTCTGTATGCACAAGGCCTTTTCCTCCCTCTACATATTTCATTTTGTTCACAGAGTCTTAAGCATAAATGAAGGAAGAGAAATGAGGTTTGGACAAAAGAGTATATACTCCTGTTGTTTAATAGACAATACTCAGTAAGAAAATGTCCCTGATACAAATAGACATTAATATACACAACAACATTCCTTTTTTATTTATTTATTTATTTTGACCAGAATTTGTATGCTGTACTTTCAATGCAAAATTTTGTCAGGATTAATTTTTTTAAAACAAATTTTTCCTTTCCATAGAACTCTATTAATTAATATCATTTTTATTCTTTGTGTTACCACTTTACTAATGTTCTGCCTTATGCTCAGACAATTCCAAGAGTAATACGTCAGTCCCTGGAAATATCCTTTAGCTCTTAATATTGTCTTCTAGTATTTTCTCACCTGACTTCCTCAAGTGAGTCCTTATTTTATTTACTATCTGTATTCTCTGCATTCTTCATACATTTATTCTAAAATGTTTAGCAATAGTACCGCTTTCACCCACTGTCTGTTCATTGTATATGTAGTGATCTAATTTGATCATTTTCTGTATCAGTTGAACTAAGGTAATTCAAACTCTTAATTTCTCTCAAAAGTATCATTGACTGGTACTAAACTATTAAGTAGCAATTAATTCTAATCCTTATGAGACAGAAATACATGTAATAGTGGATCACAGAGAATTATTGAACAAATAAAGCATAATTCCTAAAAACAGAAGGCTTTTTACAATACTCCTGAAGAATTTTAAGTAAGTAATCACAAAACAAATTGACTTGCAATCAATCTATGTTTGGAAAACTAACTTTGTCTTTAAGATGTGGAAAGAATATCATATTTTTGCACATTCTCAGCTAATTGTATATTTAAGTTAGATTTAGATAATTATTTGGCAAACTCTAATGCCAACGATTTGAAATAATTAGACTATTAAGAATAATTACAAACTAAAAACTCTTTCCTGGGGCCATTTACGACTGTGATCAGATATTTTAAAGTAAATAGAGTTATTAAATTCCAAGTGAGAAAACTCCTAAAATATGCAAATAAGAGGAAATCATCATAGGACAGACAGAAGAGCAACAGCAATGCTTTGAAGTTTGTGTAATTCTAAAGAGTAGAACATTCTTGGATTTTTATAATCCTGTTTTTGGATTATAGTACAATAAGTATTTTCATTTTTATTAAGTTTACAAAATGCTTTTTTATTTTTTAATTAAAAAATTGTAATTAAGATGTAATTTAGGGGGTTACTAGGAAACAAATTCTTGTGTTAATTTGATTTAAAATTTGGTGTCATTTTAACATTTTATGTTCATTGATCAAATGGGACAAAATATTGGGATACAAAGTAATGTTTAGTGCATGTATGCAAAGTATAATAACTAAACCAAAATAATTAATATACACAACATGAAATATTTTTCCAAAATTTACTTGACAGATATTTTGAATATATAATAGCCTAGTAGGAAGAAGAGTTATCCTACTGAACGATATAATTAATATATGTACCTCCAAATAAATAATACTTTTCTATATGCAAAGCAGTCTCACCTCCTGTCAACAAAATTTCATTTTGTAGATCCTTTTTGTAATTTTTTTATTAATTTATTCTCTCATATATTACATCTCTACTGCAGTTTCCCCTCCCTCTAGTCCTCCCAATTTCCTTCATGTACTTTTCACTTGTCATTCACTTCGCTGGCATTTCCCTTAAGAAAATGGAAAGCCTCCCAAGGATATCAATAAAGCATGTATATGAATTTGCAATATGACTAGGTACCTGCTCTCATATTAAGAATAAAGGGGACAACCCAGTATAAGGACAAGGATACCAAAAGCAAGAAAAGAAACAGAAACATTTCCTGCTCTCTTCATTAGGAATCCCACAAAACATTAAGCTACACAACTATAACATATATACAAAAGGACTAAGTTGGACTCATGAAGACTTCCCGATTGTTAAGTCTCAATGAACCCATATGAGTCCAGATTTGTTGATTCTTTGAGTTTTCTCGAAGCATTCATGACCCCTCTTGCTACTACAATTTTCTTCCCCTTTTACCACAGAATGCACTAAGGTCTGGCTAATATTAGGTTGTCAGTTTTTGCATCTGTTTCTATTGGTTGATGGATGGAGCCTCTTTGATGCTGATAATTCCAGGTTCATGTCTAGGAGTATAGAGGAATATTTTTAGGAATTATTTCTTTACTTTTTTTCCCCACTAGACTTGTTTACTTCTATTCCAGTACTTGGAGATATCTGGCCTCTTGTTTCTGTTCCTCCAGGCACTGTCAGGTAACACGGGCATGGGGCTCAATCTGAATCAGTCTTTGGTTAGTTAATCCCACAGTTTCTGTACTGCCTTCCTATAGCATGTCAGGCATGGCCAACCAGAGGTCAAAGGTTTTATTACTGGGTTATTTTCCCAAACTCTCCAGTGGAAGATTTGCTTTGTTATAGGATATGGCCATTTCAGACCACATCCATTACTAGGAATCTTAGCAAGGATAATCCTAATAGATTCCTGGAAGTTTCTATTGCACAGTGGTTACTTTTAGTAGTCTTTTGTTTTCAATTCTTGACCCCACCTTATCCCTCCTATTCTAATCCATATTTTCCCCAGTCTACCCTCCATATATGTTCTCTTTTCCCTTTCTAGAGAGATCAATGTATCTCTCCTTGACCCCTTCTTGTTATGTAGTCTCTCTGCTAATGAAAATTACAGCATGGTTATGTTTTACTTTACAGTTAACATCCACTTATAAGTGAGTAGATACAATGTTTGTGTTTCTGGATCTGTGTTACCTCCCTCATGATAAAATTTCTAGTTCCATTCATTTGCCTGCAAATAATGCCATTGCTTTCAACAGCCGAGTAATAATACATTGTGTAAGTGTACCATATGATTTTTATCCTTTCTTCTATTGAGGAACATCTAGGTTGTTTCAGTTTCTGGTTATTACAAATAAAACTGCTATGTCCATCCTGAACAACTGCATTTCTGGTATAATGGAGCATCTTTTGGATACATGTTCAGGTGTAGTATAGCTGGGATTTGAGGTGTATTTATTCCCAGTTGTCTAAGATACCACAATATTTATTTCCAAACTGATTGTACAAATTTAAATTCCCACCATCAGTGAAGGTGTGTTTCCTTGCTCCACAGGCTTGACATGAACTGCCACTAGTGCCTTTGTTACTAGCCATTTTTTTTTTTCAGGTGTAAAACTGTAGAAGTTAAGTTTAGCTCTTTCTCCCAGCCTCATTCTCATAGAAATAAAACTCAGACTTAAAATTTATAAATAATTTGGCCACATAGCTAGGCTCCTCTCTTACTAGATCATAACTTACACTGTCATATCTTCCTGGACAGATCTTCTACCTGGCTCTTTTTCAGATTACTTTTCTGAATTCCAGATGTTCTACTTTCTATTTTCTGCCTAATCATAGACTATCAGATTTATTATTGACAGGTGCTGTATCAATATAGATGTAAGGCATTCGTTCTATCAACATAAAATAGAATCTCAGAGTCATTTATGATTTGCATCTCTCTGATGATGAAGGATGTTGAACATGTCTGTCATGTGCTTCTTGGCCATTAAAGATTACTTTGTTGAGAATTCTCTGATTATATCTGTACCTCATTTTTAATTGGATTATTTAGTTTGATGTTTAGTTTCTTGATATATATATATGTGTGTGTGTGTGTGTGTGTGTGTGTGTGTGTGTGTGTGTGTGTGTATCTGCTGTCAGATGTAGAGTTGGTGAAAATATTTTCCCATCCCATTTTCTAGCCAGTCTAGTCACTTACTGTGACTGACAGTTTTTTTTTTCTTTTTGCCTTGCAGAATCTTTTCAGTTTTATGATGTCCTTTGCTACACTTCACTATTGATGTTCATGAAGTTGTGTCTTGTGTAGATATATTCAAGCCTATTCCCAACTTACACTGTGGCAACACAACTGAAAGCTCTAGAATAAAAAGAAGCAAATGCACTCCAGAGGAGTAGACAGAAAGAAATAATAAAACTAATGGCTGAAATGAATAAAGTAGAATCAAAGAGAATAATACAAGAATCAATGAAACAAAAAGTTAGTACTTTGGAAAAAATCAAGAAAATAGAAAAATTCTTATTTAAGCAAACTAAAGACAGTGAGAGAACATCCACATTGACATAATCAGACTCAAAGGCTGGGCATAACACTTAGGAATTCCAAAGATCTATTGTCATACATAAAAAACATGTACTCCTCAAAATTGTAAAATCTAAAAGAAATGAACAATGTTCTCAATATATAGCACTTACCAAGTTAAATGAAGATCGGATTAACAATTTAAGTAGATTTTAAATGCCTAAGGAAAAAGAAGCAATCATTAAGAATCTTCCAACCAATAAAAGCTTCGGGCCAGATGACTTTAGCTGAGAATTCAAAAGACTTTTAAATAAAAGCTATTAATAATTCTCCTAAAATTATTCCACAAAAAACTGTGGAACATTTCAAAATTCATTTTTATGAGGCCACAGTAACTCTGATAACAATCAAACAGAGACTAGACAAAGAAAGAGAATCACAGATCAATTTCCCTCATTGGTACAGAAATACTCAAATATCTAATTCAAGAACACATCAAAAATTATCTTCCATATTCAATTGGGCTTCATCGCAGACATGGAGGCAAGGTTCAACATATAAAAATCTGTCAGTGTAACACACAATATAAAAAAAACTGAAAGAAAACATGTACAATTGTCTCATCAGATGCTGAAAAACTTTTGACAAAATCCAGCACTGCTTTGATTATTTCTTTTTTTTTTCATTTTTTATTGGATATTTTATTTACACTTCAGATGCCATCCACTTTCCCCATCCCCCCTGTAAAACCCCTATACCATGCCCCCTTTTCCTTTTTCCACTTATACATTTTTTTAAAAAATGTTAATCAAAGGCTTTATAAGTTTGGTAATGCTCAATCAGAGGTGTAACCCACTACCCAACCTAGATATATCAACTATCTTTGATTGGTGGAGATACCAACTATCTTTGACTGGTGGAGATACGTGAACATCTGCCTCCCTGTCTCCCCCCTCTTTCTCTCTCTCATCACCTAGCTTCTCCTCTCCTACTTCTCCTCCTCTCCTTACTACTTTTCTTCCTCTCAGTACTCCTCCCACCTTAGCTCCTCCTACATATCACCCTTCCTGTTAAAATAAAACTTTTCTCTCAAAATACAATTAGAGCATAATTATGCCAATTTGTACCAGTGAGGTACAAGATAGTCCTAATATCTAGTCCATCATTTTGTTGACTAACCAGAACCTCTGTCATCTCTCCTAACTAAAACACTTAGTTCTGTACCTGGCTTTTCCCTTAGCTTTAGAATGAATGTCAACTGAAGACCATCCACTCAAATCTTTTCTCTCAAGGTAAATAGCCAGGATTGGCTATGAGGCTATAAGTTTTCAACCCCGTCAGAAATCCAGAAGGACTGAGTTATCTATACTTGTGGGAAGCACAAAGCATAGCTTCTAAAACTTAGCCAATTTATAGAGACCTCTGAACACCTGGACACTCCCTCTATTACAAAATGTTGGAGCATCTGTTCTTCTGCCTTCTGGCCCAGGATCATCTGACAGACCTTAGTGCTGCAGAATTATTAAGGGCTGATTACTCTGTCTAGGCAGATTTTTCTTTTCTAAAGTCTTAATATTATATTAAGAAGTCTTAATAATATAGTAATATATTATTTGAAGTCTTAATAATATAGTAATGGTGCCATATCTTCATTACTCTTATATATGTAGTTCAGTTTCAGTCATGATGAAAATAAAGGGAATTTACCTTTTCTTAATAAAATAAGATGTTTGTATATTTGCTTCACATAAACATTATCCTTTCATTTGCTGATGATCATTTAGGTTGGTGACACACTTTTCTCTGTGTTCATCATAGTACAGTTGGCTGGAAAGTAACACTTCACGTATAGCACTATGATTTCATTGCCTTGGATATACACCACCAAGCAGAAGAATTACTGGGTCACATGGGTCGCATGATTAAGAACAGTTTTCATGTTTTTAACAAAAGGCTTTTTTTCTTGTTTCCCCCGCATTACTAAACCTTGATTCTTCTCTTACACAATATATGTTAGTTATTGTTTTCTCACCCATGCCTTTCTGGTTAATCCTATCCAGATATACTCTGTTTCTTTGACTCATTAGAAAAGATTGGGCTTCAAAGAGATAAGAATAAGACATAACAAAATAATAGGTAATGAGGTAAAACAAAAATCATCACATCAAAGTTAAATAAGGCAAACCAACAGAAGGTGAAGATCCCAAGAGAAGGCACAAGAATCAGAGACCCAGTTGTTCACATAAACAGGGGTTTAATAAAAATGCTAAACTGAAAAACCATACCATACAGTGCAGAAGACATGGTGGGAGACTAGAGAAGGTACTGTATTTCTATTTAAGTCTTTTTGAGTTTATATGAGACTTGCTCATTTTATTTACAATTCATTCTTCTTGTGTCTGAGACAGCATTGAAAAGTTTCTGGGAAAAAAAGAAAAATATGATGTAAAAAAATAAGTAAATAATGTATTTCAGGGAGTAAGGTGTGGTCTACTATGTTGTCTTGGTAATAGCACTAAGTCTGTGCCATTGTACTTGGTAAGTTGGAAATCCTGATTGTCCGGCTAGAATGTTTCCATGAGAATGTCAACACTAAATCTTGGGCAAGTAAAGTTTAGTATTGGCAGGGGATCATAACAGAGTTTGTATTTAGACAACCTTTCAAGGAATTTAGCAACAAATGAAAGGATGACCACAACATTTTAATTGAGTTAGAGCTAAAGAACATGGGTTTTGTTTTCTTAGTACTGAATTTTTAAGTTTTTTTCTGCAAGATCAGAAATGATTCAGCATGTCTTTTGATGGGAATGGTTTAGTTGAATAAAGACTGATGAATTAAGATAGAGAATAGAGGAAGTGAAGACCCCCAAACTCCGGAGACCCTTACTCAAGTCTCAAGAAATCACGGCCACCCAAAAATGGCAAAACACCATACCTGGATGCAATCAGCAGAGGCTTATTAGGGAGAGTTGGCTAGCCAATATCAATTCGGTCCACTCATGCAGAAGTTGAATTGACAAAGCCAGTCAGTCTGAGAAGGGTTTTTTAAAGGGGGAAACCACAAACCTGGAGAGTGAGGAGGGGGTGAAAGGTTGCTAAGGAAATATAACAATAAAATAGCGGAGCATTCCAGAGGAACACAACCTAAGTGAATCCGGGTTATGTGGAAAACACTCTGTATTCTCAAAATGTAGTCTTGCTCTGTCACTAGCTCAACTATTTCTCAGTTGTTACCCTGTCACTTGCCCTGTCATCATGGCTACTACCTTCCCAGCCCTACCTAGATGACTTGCATTTTTTTTTTTGTTGTGGTCAGAAATGTGTCTTCCTGCTTTGGGCCTTCCCCACCCACAGGTGGGTTCTTTTCCTGAGGCTTGAGGAATGTTAATCTAGCAAGTGTCCTCTGACTCAGGAATAATGTAATGTATTCCAAGGCAGTGAAGGCGTGAAATCTTTCTGGAACCTGCATTCTTTTGCTCAGGTTTAGGGGTAAAGAAAAAAGCCTATATATATTTTATAAAATGGTCTTTATAATTTTTCACTCTACAGAAGAAATATAGAGCAGTGTAATTATGTTATTCTCTACAATTCTTTCTTCTCTGTTTCATTATACTGTTTTAGTTTTCTAAAGGGAGAGAGAATATTGCACTGTCTTCAATTTGTATTTAATTTTGGGTGACTTTATATGATCTATAAACCAAAGAGATTTGAAGAGACTTTCTGAGACACATTTTTCCTTTATGCATCTCAGAAATAAGAGAATAAATGTGCTTGGATAGGCTGTTTTATTTCAGTTTTAGCCACAGAATTAAATCCAAGTGGAGTCTAACTTGGAACTGTTCTTAACAGAAGACCATGCCTAGAGACAACATTTTTGCAGCAAGTCCTGGATCAGCCAAACTACAGTATGATTGTAAATGCCTGAGTAGTAATAATACCACTGTTGATTTGATCCTTGAAGTTCTGAATGATTTATTACAGAGGGAAATCTTCTGATACAAGATCTATCATACAATGGAGATAATAGCCTCAGGAAAGACTGTGACTACTTGACCCATTGTAACCAGAAAGAAGACAAATTGTGTGAATTTAGGTTGTTGAGAGTAAGCTGGTGAGTTACTTGGTTGTAGCTTATAAAAGCTGTCTCTGAAAGAATATATATTCTTCATCATCTAAAACACAAGTAAATGTGGAAAAGTGTTATTTGAAGAAAATACCAGAAAGCAAGAAATATTACCAAAGAATGAGTAGTAAGTCTGTTAGTGAAGTGTTTCAATTTTTATGAAGCACCGTGGAACACAATTAAGGATTCAGGCCATCCCTACATAGTAAACATAGTGGCATATGACAATGTTCAGCTTTGCTGCTCTGCTATAGAACAGGATAAAACCAAGTTTTGTAAATTATTGTTTCATAAATATAAAGGATATATGCAAGGAAAAATAAGGTAAAGTAAAGATTGTAGGCAAATGATTGAATGACTAAAGACAGGACTGATGGTGATTTTCACTGGCAGAGAAATATTTAGGAACAATATATGGCTATTGAAGTAAGACAGTGGTTAATCTCCAAATGCAAAGAAAGGTGAATTGAAATAAACAAACTTATAGTTAAATAGTAGAATATTTGTATGGTGATAAAGAGGAGGATAGAGAAGATAATGAAGACAAAGAGAATGAGGGTAAAGTTAAAGAAAAGGACATATCTAAGGATCGTGTTTTATGCTGATAGTTATCACACTTTGGGCCAAGATTTCATGTTCAGTGTTGTGGGGTCCACATAGTAGTAGTAGTACAGCTGTCTCTATATCACAATATGCTGTGTCATAAAGTGTGTGTCGGGGGATGTTGCAGAAACAAGGAGGAGAGGGGGGAAGAGGGAGTCAGAGACATAGAGAAAGGTACATAGCTGCAAAGAGAAAGAGAGAGAAAAAGCAAGAGAGAGGAAGCGAGAGAGAGAGAGAGAGAGAGAGAGAGAGAGAGAGAGAGAGAGAGAGACTTATTTTTAAAAAGCTGCAAGTATTGAAAGTAATAAGACATACCCAAGGTAACCCTCTGATGTTCAAAGCAAAGTAGCTAGTAAATAAGGATAATTAATATAAAAAACAAGTAACAAACAAGCAAGAAAGTACAATCAGTGAAGGTATGTGGTCAGTTTTTTAAGTAACTGTTTCAGGGTAGCTTAGTTTAGGGTTACCATATCCAAAAGCACCTTGGAGAGGAAATGGTTCATTTCTTGTTACACCTTTATGAACATACTCCAGAACTTTGAGAACTCAAAGCAGGATCTTGAAGCAGGGAATGAGGCAGAGGCAGTGTAGTAGGGTCACTTGTTGATTTGCTCCCTATGGCTTGCTCCATCTGCTTTCTAATAGAATCATCAGCCCAAGTGTGTTACCAATCACTATGATCTGGGTGCCACAGGCTAGACTACAGGCCATTATTATGTAAACATTTTCTCAATCATGGTTAACTCTTCTTGGTTATGTCTAGCCTGTGTGAAGTCGACATAAACAAGCAAGCAACCAACAACCAACCAACAAAACAAACAAACAAACAGTTGATGGTAAATATAAACTTAGAGCTATGCTAGAAAATATCTAAGACTCTGCAGAAGACAAAAACATACCATTGATTAGAAATAGAGCAACCTCTACCATGAGATAGTCAAACATAAAAGCACACTATGAAAAGGTAGAAAGGATGGTGTTAAGATATTCAGTGTGGAGCAGAAATAATACTTCAAATGAAATCTCATTAGTGTTATATCCAGAATATGCACCAAATTCACAAATATACATGTGAGGAAGATCCACAGTAAAGTTAAAAGATTTACCTTGAATATCTATTAGCAAAATAATATGTTACCAAATTGACCAAATCCTCGATAAATATAGGAAGATCTCTAATCTTAAATTGGAATAAGGGATGAATGAACTCTTACAATGATTGTCCCAATATATCACTCAATTTGAGGAGATAATTATGAAGTTCCTTTATTGATATGAATTGATATGGGACTAATATTATTTTGATCATGTTAATAAATGAGTAGTATTATCAAAAGTAGCATTTTTCAGTATTTGGAATCAGTAACTGTTTTTGCAATGGTAATATATATTCAAAGTTATGTTTCAGAGATTCTCTAGTAAATCTTATGTTTGGAGATAATGGGCTATTTTTCACATAAAAAAGTTAAATTAACCTAAACAGTTGCATAAATCAGGTTCTTGTGCATTTTATAACTGTGAAAAAGCAGTTTATTTTTATCTTTTTGAAATGTGCCATTACATAGAACAGTAATAGATGACTAAAGGACATGGGACAAAACATAAATCATTCTTTCTGAAAGTAATTATTTTATTACTACCAGTCAGAGCCTATTTAGTTGCTCTTTGTGATACTTAAAAAGTATTGCAAAAAAATAAAGTACTTGTCAAAATGCCAAAAGCCATACTTTAATGAAAAGGGAATATATTATGGACAGTAAATATTGTTGATCTTCTGTTATGTTTGGTAGTATTTTGATGCTATTTTACCAATGAGAATAATTAAGAAAATAAAGTTTAACAGAGTACTATCAAATAACTAGACATTTTCAGTGTTAATTGGCAAAACTTACAATGAGGTAAGTGGCTAATCCATGTTTGCCTCAGTTAACTTTTTGTTTTCCTTTCCTCCTCCTCCTCCTCCTCTTCCTTCTCCTTCTCTTTCTCCTCCTCCTTCTTCTTTTTTGATCTATCTCATTGGAGTTAAAGATATTATTACAACAAATTTTTTCATTGGTGCTGAACATATGCATATAATTTTTAGGGCTGACCACTAAGTCTCAGGATACATCAAAGAAGGAGAGATGGAAAGATTGGAAGAGTCAAAAGACCTGTAAATCTTTGCAAAATTGTGTCTTCTATATATAATGACCACAAATATTAAAAGTTCTAGAAATGAAACCTCAGCAATATGGTTGCCTAAACAGGACCTGAACAATGACAACACCTATTGGCTTGCCAATATGGATACAGGAAATTGCATGTGGTCTAATAGGAGATAAAGAGTGATAGGTAATTAATGATGGCTGAGAGAAGAGTTAGCCTTCCTCAGAGATGATATCCATAATTAGATATCTATGCCAGTCTTTTTATATTTTATCTTTTGAATATATATATACATATATATGTATATATGTATATATATATATTCAGTAAATAGTAAAATCATTATAATAAAAGTAATTCACATAAAATAATTACATTAATATATTACTATTTTATTTTACTAAGTTATTTGCATGCTACATAAAAAATATAATTTAAATATGACAATGTAGTAGTCTAACCTCATAGAAGCATGCATCCTCAATGTTAAGGAAGCAAACTGGAAGGTAAAAATTTGACACATACATGCATAAACTTATAAAAGTTCTCAGATTATATAGTATATACTTTCTAGTTAAGTGAATAAAGAATGGAATTAAAACCTCTTTAAATAATAAAAATATAATTAGTTGCTCTTTAGAATAAATGTAACTGCTTCAAAAGTTAAATGATACAATTAAAACAAATATGTAAAAAGACTAATCTTGACTCAAATCTTGGATATTGTTTTGTGACTGATTTTTAAGAATGTTCATATATATATATATATATATCCATAATATGGCAATATGTCTTGTAGTAGAACTCACACACAATGTTTTCAATACCAATATCACTGAATGTTATACCCAGAAGTCAGTGAATAAATACTTATAGTTAAGTACAGTTGTTTTTCTGGGTTATGTTTATGGGATATATTTATAGGAGAAATCTATTTGCAGAGTTGACATATTAGAATTTTCATGGTAAACAGAACCAATATAATTGTGTATTTTATTGAATTATTAAAGAAAATGACTCATGTTTTAAAAGAACGTGGAAACCTTAGATTATTCATCTAGGGGAACTGTGAAAGACCCAGGGCAGCTGATGGTAAAGTTTTTGTACAAACACTAACAGACTAATGCCAACGAGATTAAATGTTACAATAGAAGGAGAAATGCTGTCTGCTGGATAATTCTCTATGTCTTACTTAGAAGAAGATAATATTGTTTTTTACGCTCATGCCTACACTATATTAATATGACTCCTCAAATTAATGAAGGTCTTTTTTTAACTTTGTGAATTATTCAAATAACTTTATTACAAAAGTACCTTTGCATAACCATGTAATAATATGTGTATTAGGTACATTTTAGATAATTGTTAAAAGACTCAATTGCAGAGCAGAGTGATGGAACCTAGAGCAGGAATCTATACAATTAACTGTGGTAACTGCATGTACCAGACATCTACATGGCTGAAAAATGATCCACATAAATTGCAGACTTCACCATGGTCTCCTGTGATAGCACAGACCATAAACATTAAGAAGGCTCTTGGCTACAGCTTGGATCGTGAACACCAATATGGCTTCAGGCAGCACCACAAACCAGGGACATCCACATGGCCTTCCATGGTAACATGGCCTATGGACATCAACATGGTTTCTGTGGGAGCACAGCCGACTGACATCAGTATAGATGCCCACATCTTAAACTTCTATCAGGAAACAGAGAATTATTTGGAAATAGAAGGTGTCTTAGAATTCTCAAAACCCATCTCCAGTGCTGGAGCAATGTCCCATAACTGACACTTTCCTAAACAGCACCATCAACAGGGTGCCAACTCTTTCAGTACATGAGTCCATAGAAGTATTTTCCTTCAAGTTACTAAAATGTCTGACTAAATACCTGTACTCATTATAGTTGATACATACAATTGAGCATCATAGATGTACTGGACCGAATGTTTTTAAAACTATACTAATATCATTTCTTCTTTGTAAATTTTAAGAAGAACGGATATAACAAAAAGAAGCCAGGATGTTAATCATCAAGAAGTTAGCAAATAGAAAGAAAATGCTTCATGAGATATATATATTTTAGAAACTATTGAATTTTCAACACAGAATATAAAATGTTATATTTGAGTTTGTACAGGGAGTACATTGGGCATCTGTCATTAATACAAGTATTTAGTTACTGCTATTATATACAGAGAAAACTTTCAGAAACTTGGGCTTCAGTATTTAATAAGACAGAAAAATCTGTTCTGTAACAATTGATAGAAGAAAAGATTGAAAATAATGTTTGCATATATCATATGTATTTTCCATATAGGCTGATGAGATAGAAACATTAGCAAAAGATGGAATTTACAATAAAAGTGATATTTGAGAGGTGCATAACATCAGTTTCTGAATATGCATTTCATGTATAGGGCAAAGAATTTAAAAATCTAGGAAAGCCTGAAGGAATGTGCTCAGAAAGTCTTAGTGAAGTAGAAGTAGATGACAATTCTTGTTCAAAGAACGATAATTAAGAAGGTTGTAACCTATAAGAAAAGAGGGAGGGAAAGAACACAGCCAGTTTCATGAACAGTCCTGACTCCTGCAATTTGGTCCCCTAGTGAATTACTTCACATGTAAATACCCATACAATGTTAATAAATAGGATAGAATAGAAAAACACAACTAAAGTGGGAACAATTAAATTCAGTTTAGATACCACATACCTACTGCAACGCCAACTGAAATGACTATCTATAAATCACCTCACTCAACAACAGGTGTTACTCAAGAATTTTTCTTATGGCTGCACAGCCCAAGTGTTGGTGCTTTGTTCACAGACATGTACCACAATGTCCAGCTCTCCTGTGAAAGAATTTTGAATCCTGAGTTGCAAGGACTTTCTTGATCTGTATCATATTCACGTATATACAATATAAAGTTAATTTTTTAATTTTTAAAAATATTGTTATGAAGAACTTTCACATTTTGCTATTTCTAAAAATTTTAAAGAAAGTGGGAGAGGAGATCCTTGGTCACATGAAGGCTGAACACCAAGTGCAGGGGAATTCGAGGGTGGGGAGTCAGGAGTTGGGGAGTAGGTGGGGGGCACATAGAAGCAGGAGGAGAAAGGATGGAATAGGAGGTTCCTGGGTGGTGGGGGGAATGGGGTAAGGGGATAAAATCTGAAATGTAAATATAATATCCAATAAAAAAGAAGATCATTTACTGCTTAATATTGATTTTATGTTTTAATTATATCTGAACATATAAACGTATGCATATGTATATACATACATATATACATATATCTGTGTATGTGTTCTGACCCAATTAGTGAATACAAATATAAATTTATAAATGGTAGCCATTCAAGTATTTTATGATCTACTACTTTAATAGTTATTTTTCCATTACTTTTATATAATAATGTAAATCAATGCCCATTTTAACATTGGAAAAAGTATTTGGTTTTTTATTCTCTAGATTTATTATGACAGGTTATAATAGTTTAGTTAACCTATGTTATTTTATTCCTATTAACCTTAGCTGCTTATGAGTCTTGTGAGGTCATTAGTTTTCTTTTGAAGTCATAATATAACAAATTGAAAAATAAGAAATCAGTATACAGTCATAAAATAACATAAAATAAAATGATACTGATATTAGTTGTATGCTTTATTTATTGTAAGTTCTAATAAAAAATGACTATATAAACATTTAAGTAGTCTATCCTTGATAACGTATGTGACTCAGTATAACACTTAAAAAGAAAAATATATTGTTTACATAATTATATGGATATATATTCATTTATGAACATTTAACTTCATTAAAATATCATTTTCTTCCTTATTTTTATTCTATGATTAAATATGTTTAAAGAGGAAACTTGCATGAACATGGATATGAGGTTATATTCATTGAAACATAGGTAACTACCTAGTAATTTCATAACTGAAACAAAAGATAATTCCTACTCTGGTAGTGATCTTCTGCCAAAGAAACCCACAAAAAATGTGGGGTCTTCAAACCCACTTCTAGCTATGATAAAATTTAAATCACAAATGAAGTACATGTCTTGTGTAAGTACAACTGCTAAGATCAAAGTACCATAAGCATGTGTATGAAACTGTTAGGCAATTTTTGAAAATTAAAAAAACAAAAACACGTAGAGGATTATTTGTTTAACTTTTGAAAATAAGTTATATGAAAGCACATAATGTTCATAAAACTTTAGCACATTTTTCCTAAAATGAACTATACAAAGAAATTTAAACCATTTGACAATAGTAGTTGGAAAGGGCTTTATAATTCAAGGAGAATTAATGTGCAGCCAGTGTAGAGGGCAATGATTGAAAGGTTTAATCTGAGTACATAACCAAATTCTATGATTTTACTACTAATCAATGTGGTCAAACTATGAAAAGAATAAGTGCAAGATAGCAAAGTAAGATTAATAACTTTAAAAATACAAAGCAGGAATCAGGATTACTGGACAATATTATTTACAGATGTATAACAAAAAATGTTGCCACATGGTACTCCTTCCCAAAATTGGATTAGTCATTAGACTCAAACTTAATCCATCATCACTGGATTTAAGTACATCAGAAGATGCTGTTTCCATCATTGTCTTTAAATTGTAATTATGTCTTAAAGATCTAGAATCTGAACTTTCAACTGTACAATTCTAAAGACATACTCTTTGCACATATCTTTAATAATGTATTAAATTTCACTTCAAACAACCTTTGCCCCCTTTCTACGTAAAGAATGTCCAACGAGTGGCCAGAAACGAAGATTGCATGGATGATAGTGACGAACCCAAAAGTTTCTAATATTATGGGATCAGTCACTGTCTAAATGATAGTTGAAATCAGCTTTACATTCCAGAAAGAAAAAAAAAAAAAGCTTTTGAAAAATCATATATATATCACAAGGCTAATACCTAATTTTATCAGCTTCAGTTTCCCACCAGTAAAAAGTTGCTATAGAAGCTGCTTTCTGTATTAATGTAATGAGTAGCTGATAATCTATACATGTAACAAAGGGCTGAGTGACTAGTTTATAGACAGTGATAGTGTTATTATCAAGTGGATAAAATTTAGGATCACATTAAAAGTGAGTCTTGATTGGCTTGTGGCCATGTCTGTTGAGTACTATATTGATTATGTTAATTGATATGCTAAAATACATTCTCTCTGGACAGTATCATTCCTGATGTGGAAGACTCTGAACTGCAAAAAAATGTAGAAGTCAAGAAGAGCAGCAGCACATGGGCAAGAATATATTACAGTCTGTTCCAGGCTATGACTGTCATGTGACTGGCTGCTTCATGTTCCTTCTTCCTTGACTTCTCACACAATAATAGACCTGAAACTACTTTTAAATATACTATTTGCCACTGTAGTTGTTTTTTGTAAGGGTGTTTTACAGACTGAGAAACTGAGACAAAGACTCATGATATATTGACCTCTAAAACTTAACTTAACTTTCCTCTCTCTCTCTCTCTCTCTCTCTCTCTCTCTCTCTCTCTCTCTCTCTCTCTCTTTCAAGACAGGGTTTCTCTGTGTAGCTCTGGCTGTCTGGGAGCTCACTCTATAGACCAAGCTGGCCTCGAACTCAGAAATCTGCCTGCCTCTGCCTCTGCCTCTGCCTCTGCCTCTGCCTCTGCCTCTGCCTCTGCCTCTGCCTCTGCCTCTGCCTCTGCCTCTGCCTCTGCCTCTGCCTCTGCCTCTGCTCTGCCTCTGCCTCTGCCTCTGCCTCTGCCTCTGCCTCTGCCTCTGCCTCTGCCTCTGCCTCTGCCTCTGCCTCTGCCTCTGCCTCTGCTCTGCCTCTGCCTCTGCCTCTGCCTCTGCCTCTGCCTCTGCCTCTGCCTCTGCCTCTGCCTCTGCCTCTGCCTCTGCCTCTGCCTCTGCCTCTGCCTCTGCCTCTGCAAGTGCTGGGATTAAAGGCATGCGCCACCACTGGCTGGCTCCTCTCTCTTTTTATTGGTTATTTTATTATTTACAATACAGACAGATGTTATCCCCTTTTCACATTTCCCCTTCCTAGAACCACTTAGCCCATCCTGCCTTTCCCTTTATGTTTTTATACCATTTTGATTACATGTATGTATTAAGGTCCACTTTAGATTGAGGGTTCTAGCAATACAACAGATAAAAATAGTCAAAGAATAAGCAATACAATAAACACAAATAGTCAAAGAAAAATCATGGCATTAAACTCCATTATGTGAACACTCTGGTAATCATTGTTTCTAAGGGCTTATCAAGATGACCAAAGTATCTGAGCCAACTTTCCTGTCCTAGCCCAAAGTCATTTTCATGACTGAAGCCTACTTTATTGTTCTAGCCTAAAATTTAGATTCTTGTCTAAAATTACTTCTTGTTCTAGCGTAATGTTTAGGTTCCTGCCTGAGATTACTTTTTTTGTTCTAGCCTAAGATTTAGATTCCTACCTGAAATTACTTCTCTGTTCTAACCTAATGTCAGATTCCTGCCTAAAGCCTACTTTCTTGTCCTTGGCCTATGTCATATTCCTGCCAAGCAGCCCATTTCCTTGTTCTTGGCTCATATCAGATTCTTGCCAAGCAGCCCCAAAGGCTCTCTGCCTCTAGCCATTTTTTATTCCATAAAGAAGACTGAGCCTGTCTTAGGATATACTGACAAGAATGCTTTTCTTACCCATCATGGAATATGTATTATCTAAAGCAATGAATTTATGTCTTAGGTTGGTAAGGCTCTGTGCAGAATCTTACTGTCCTTGGCTTTCCAGCCTGTTAATTTAATAACTCTATCTGGAGGGCCATTTTCAGGTTCAAACCATCTACTTGGCTGCCAACATGTTGATATTGTTGAAGAAAAGCTTTAGCACAATGGGCAAGAATAAAAGCATTCCCAGGACAAAAATGGCTAGCATGATCAAGCTATAAGTGCCATTTTTGAAGCTTAAACAAAATAGAAATGCTGACCTCAGGCCATGGGTACTGCAGGATGCTAAAGAAGCATGGTGGCCACCAAAGTGATGGGGAAACATGTTGATGCCAGAAAAAGAATGGTGCTGACCTGAGGGCTTTCTGAGTGTCCTGACAATGGTGACTGGGAAGCTGTATTGGACATATGTTTCTAACCCACCATTCCTTACCTATACCCCTAATGGGACAAGCTGCCTTGCCTCAAGATCTCAGACCTTATGGGACAAAGAATCAAAAGAGAAGTCATAATGCTTCTTGTATTGCTATTATTGTTATTAATGTGACCAGTTTTTCAGAATCAATCATGGACTGGTCTAGACATCAATCCAATATTGAAAATAACAGTCTTCATTTGGAAGTCTGGTTCTGACATTTCAGAGACATATACGGAAATTAGCTGCAATTCTCTATGATGTTATGTTAGCAAGAGATAAAGTTAGGGCAGGAGCTGAATTTCAAACAGGTCTTAGCACACGCGTTAAGGCTCTTTTAATTGTCAAGTTAAAAATACTTTTGTTTCTTCTACAGTATTTAATGTGAGTTGCATTGAATGTACACCTTCTAATTGTGTTTATGTTTTGAAATCCGGCATGCCAGTTATAGAGGGCTATCAACCAGCTTTTGTTTTAGGGCTCTGAGTATCACAGAACCTTTGTATTGTAAAAATAGCTTGCAAGTACTGGAAGAAATGAGTCAGGCTTTAAGCAGAAGCAAGAGGGTAGTGGGCTTGATTATTGCTAGTATAACAGCTTTAATTACATTAATTTCTTCTGCACCACTGCTTCTGCAATTGCTGTGACACAAAAGTTAAGACAGCTAGTTTTGTTAATCATTTAGCAAAACCTGTTACTAATGTGTTGAATATATCAGAGGATTTAGATAGGCATTTGGAAGAATGGACTGGTACTTTTTATTCTATTCAAATTACTGGAAGGAGGTTCAGAATTTAAGGGTAAGGAGCTATCTTGAGTGTCATGCCAAATACCATTTGATTCATGTTGGTTCTACAACTTACAGTGGTAGTCATTATAAATAGGAAAAAATTTAAAGACACTTGCAGTGTATTTAGCATAATTCTAACACTTTTCTGGATGTTTTAACTTTACATAGTGAGCATATAATTTCAAGAACGCTGTTCTGCTGAGCATTGATTCTGTAGATACTGCAGATAAAACTTAACTTTTCATTCTTACTGTCCTGATTCTTGCAGTGATTCACAACCTCTGGGTGGCGATTCTGTAGGGATTCTGATATCAGCTATTCTGCAGATCAGATGTTTTCTTACAATTAATGACTGTAAAAAAACTATATTTATAAAGTATCTGCACAATAATTTTATGGTTGGGGGGTCATCACATCATGTCTTAAATGGTTGCAGCATTAACAAATTTGGGGAGCCCTCTTCTGGGCCACAAAAAACTACAAGTCTCAGTCTTGTGTCACTGTCTTCTAAGCCAGATATTTTATCCATTATATTTAGAAAAAATAAGCTACATATTTGAAAACTTGTATGTAATTATATAACCTACTCATTTATTATAAGTAATTTTATACAGAATAGAGTTCAATGATTTGAAAATACAAGAGATATATTAGATGTTTTTGTGCTTTATAAGAATATGAACTTTTCCTTTGTTCCCTTGGAAACCTAATATAAATAGCAAATGCCAACAAAATATTATTTCCTATTTAAAAAAAAAATGATTTCTCGTTTATGGTGGAACCAGAATGGAAAAAAGTAGAAAGTATGATACATACAAACTATTATTCTTCTGAGTACAGTGCCTGTGGCAACTGTCCAAACCTCTTGCAGAAATCTAGAAAACTATGCCAACAAAGATGCCATAAAAGATCATGACATGTATCTGATGCTGTGCTGATCTATTCCAGGAACTTTAGAAAAAGAAGAATTTCTCAATTTGTCATGGTGTCAATGGATGTTTTCTGGGTTAAACCATGTTGGTTGCACATATAAAAACTACAGTTTGAAATTTTCCTGTTTTATATGGTCTGAATATTTAGTGAGGGTTAAGACAGTGGCAATAATAAAAACTGTATCATTTGTGTGAAACATTTAAAAAGCATTGAAAAGTATACTATATTTAGACTTGACTCAATGATATTTAAGGATGCAATATTAAAGCCATGAAAATTACCTTGCAATAAATTATTATGTTATAGATTACACTTCTAGAATGTTCTAAATCTCTTATGTTATGATATGAGAATAAATCTTATCAGGTATTGATTTAAGAATCTAAACAGAACATTGTTTTATTGAATACATTAAAATGGCATGAATGGTTAAGCAGTTTGAGAAATGTAATCTTGTTTTGTTGAAATGTATTAGCATATATTGATTTAAAAATAAAGAACAATTTTTTATTATATTGAATATATAAAATAACATTCATGGTTAAGGAATTGGAGAAATGACTAAACAATTAAGACCACTTGTAAAGGCATCAGCTTTGGTTTCTAGTACTTTATATGGTTATCAACAGTCTTCTATTTCCTTGTAAAGGCATCAGCTTTGGTTTCTAGTACTTTATATGGTTATCAACAGTCTTCTATTGTTCTAGTTCCCTTGTAAAGGCATCAGCTTTGGTTTCTAGTACTTTATATGGTTATCAACAGTCTTCTATTTCCTTGTAAAGGCATCAGCTTTGGTTTCTAGTACTTTATATGGTTATCAACAGTCTTCTATTGTTCTAGTTCCCGAAGAGGAATCTGACTCCTTCTATCCAATATGGCATCCAGCTTACTTGTAATATAAACTGACAAGCAGATAAATGAATAAAAACAAATGCATATTCAGAAGGTAGATGTACTGTATGCAAATATAGATCATAGATAAAAGAAACAAGACAAAAGCCTGTATGTATGTGTATATATATATTGAAAAGGAGTATGCAGGTATCTCATTTTTTAAAAACAAAGAAAATGAGTATTTTTATATATTTTATTCCCCATATGAATCAGTAACAATTAATATTCTGTTTCAAAGAATAATAACCTTTCAAAAATAAGAAGCCATGTTGTAGGGAAATATGAATGATTTAGTAGTCAGTAACTTGGATTTAACTCAGTAAAAGTATGAATATGTTGATGATATTGTAGAGTCAAAATACAGTAGCTACACACTACAATTGTTAATCAATGCATTTATAACCAACATGAAATTCAAGTGAGGTCATTTGAATCATGTATTATCCCTGTGTTTTGTTTTCTATATGTATTTCATCATTAGCTCATTGATGCTTGCTTTGCAAATAGAGCTTCAACAAAGTAGCATAGAGACTTGACACAGCCTTTTGAATTGGGACTTGACCTGTTAGATCTCTGCTGCCACCATGTGATAAAATTTGTTTTCACATCTTCCCAAATGGAAAATTACAAACAGTGAGATGTCTTACACAAGATATTGCTTCTGTTACACTTCTATCTCTGAAGAATCAGCCATAAATGTGGTATGAAGTTCACTGAAGTTTAAATAGGTAGGAGCCAGACAAAGTGGATTCAGAACACTAGGAATAATGGTATTCTCCATTCACCTCAGTCTGCATATTACCATCTAATCTGAATTTTTAGCTAATATTGAAGAGCCTAAACGCTACATTCTATTTATGTACTTTTCTTCTGCAGTTTCTAATTCATCCCTTCTACATTGTCAACAGAGTTCTGCCAAACATGACATCAGATGCAATTATTTTACTTATATTTAACATAAACTAACAATGAAAATATCCAATCATTTGACATGGTTACAACATGTAGTACAAAACACATCTCTCCAAATGTGGATACACAGGTCATTAATTTATTTTAAAATAATGTAGGGCGGTGGGTTGTGAGAAGCAGCTGGGTGCTTGGTCTAGCATGAGCTTGGAAACCCAGAACCTTTATGGCAGGAGTTCAGCTCTGCTCTCAGGCCCTGGTTCTTTTCATTTAGCTTCAGCCCTCCACAAACATTCTCACAGAGAAGTCTATGGCCAACAGTCTCTCTAGGGCCTGAGGCCCTAGAGAGATTTACATACTAATGAGGAACCTGAAGGCCAGAGGGTAGAGTCAATTAAACATACATACTTCCCCAGACCCTCCCACCCCCTGCTATTTAACTCAGGATTGCCCAGGGTTTTACAGGGGTGTGTGTGTGTGTGTGTGTGTGTGTGTGTGTGTGTGTGTGTGTGTGTGTGTATATGCACCATCCTCCATGACATTAAAACCCAGAGTGTTCCCAGCCAACTATACACAGCCTGGCATGAAGAACTCTCTGCATTCTTCAGCCACAATTACCCATAAAATAATATACACTTGACATTATATTTTGTGTGTGTATGTGTGCATGTGTTTGTGTGTGCTACCAAAACTAGGTAAGACCTATTATGGTTAACAATTGGAATATCAAGGTAGAATATGATATAATACAAAACTGAGAAATAATTTGTGATCATAGAAATATATAAAATATTTTACTAGTGATTATAATTTTATATTTTATATGACTTTAGAAATACACAGACCAAGTACAATTTTCAGTTTGGAATAGATCAGTATACATGATCTATAATCTATAATGAAAATTATAATATCCATAATTGTCATAATAGCTAATATTGTATGTGAGTTGAGTAGAGTTTCTGAAATGATATATAAAATTGTTCATTCAGAGAATAATGTTCTGATTTCCAAGACAACATAATGAATGAAGTCACATAGCCTATGGAAAAGGGCCTCTTGCAGAAGAAACATGACAGAGATGCCTGCTTCACAAAAAACACAAAAGCATGGCATAAAGTGATATAGTGAAAAGTGTTGCTGTATGTTACTTACCATCTCTTTATTTGTCTGACACCTTCATCAGCTGTCATGTGAAACTGTCCATTTGGACTCAACCCCAAGGGTTGTAAGGAACTCTGTTGTATGACTATCTTCAGATGTTGGTCTTCACTGGAAATTTCCTGAAGGTGAATAGAGTCACCTTGCCAAATGCCAGACTTTCTTTCCAGGGAAAACCTTCATTGTATGACATGCCCATATAAAGATAAGGATTGATGATCCTTTAACCTAAATTTCTAATAATTCTAAGTCTAGTTCATAACATTTTAGAGAATGTTTAAGAAATTTAAAAATGTGTCATAACCTCCTTTTCATTTCTCAAAATCTATGCTTATATTACATGTATATTTCATCATGGAATGAATTTCTAGCAGTTAAATTAGTATCAGAAAGTGCATCTGAATAATTAATGATACAATCAAATATTAGAGTTGAAACACTCTGTAATTAAGAATAATTGTTATGATAGACAAGTGTTTGAAAGTACTGGCATGCAATGACAAGGAATCTACTAAAATTTCTGTATTTAATGATCTAAAAAATGAGTTAAAATAAATGTATGCATTGATGAATGTATTAGTAATCTATGGATCATAAGTTATCAAGTAAAAATATTTCATTGAAATGTCTTGGCTATGACTAACCTAAAATTACAACATTCTGTTTGAGTTACTGCTTTATAAACTGGTTTCTCATGGGTTATACATAACTTACTGCATATCTTTTCATTCCATGACTTTGTAAAATCTTGCATGAGTAAATGGAACAATGATCATAAAAATAGTAAAACTTGATAGTTGAATGGGTATGCTGGCACACATCTATCATCCTAATGTTCAGGGCACTTACCGTGGTTAAGAGGATTTAGTGTCCAAGAATTGCTTGGAATATATATTTAAACCTTATTTCAAAATATCTCATGATATTAAGTCATGATATTAAATGTTCCCAGAATTCATTGATAATAAAAACAAAGTTGTACAAAAAAAAAAAAAAAAAAAAGAGAGGGAGAACAGGAGAGAGGGAGAGAAGTAGAAAAGAAAAGAAGGATGAGGTAGAGGAGGAGGAAAAGGAGAAAAAGAGAATGTAAAATAAATTATTCAAATTTATGTGTGAAAGCCATGCAGAATTCTTTGCAGTATACAAAGAATGCAGAAAACTGTAATTGATTTGGATCAAAGTAAACCCATAAATAGGATAAAATTTAAGTTATTCAGAGTAGCAGAATATCAAGGAACATTAAACTACTATGTTACAAAGCTGTGCTTTACTAAGGATTGAAACACTTAAAAAACCACTAAAATGCACATACATACATACTTTGAAAAAGATCAATATTTTTACATCTTATATGTCCCAAATTCACAAAGCCTCCAAAAGAGGGCTCTATTTTTCTCTAAATAATTATAAAGTGATGTAATCATATCCATTGTCTAAAAACAAGGTATTCTATTCTACCAGCATCTCTAGATATGTTTCCTTCAGACGACTGCATTAGTAGTTATAAGCAAATCACAGTGATAGCTAGTGGTCAAAGTAAATAGCAAACACTGAAAAAAAGATAAGAGGTAACTACTATACCCCCCAAAGAAATGGGAGTACTCTTTGTACATATGCCAGTAGCAGTCAGAGTAGTATTTATAAAACTCTATTCAGAATATACTAGATCACAGCACATGGAAAAAAATTAACTGTGTTATAAAAAATTGTGTTATGGTGAAGTGCTGCTTTGAATAAGAAAGGCCCTGTAAGTTCAATATTTAAAGGTTTAGATCTCAGTTAATGGGCTGTTTAGGAAGAATTAAGATGTGAATCCTCATTGAAAAAGGTGTGTCACTGAAAGTGGGCTTTAAGTTTTCAAAAGCTCATGCCTAGCTCTCTGTCTCTCTGGCTCTCTGTCTCTCTGTCCCTCTGTCTTTGTCTCTTTCTCTGCATTTTTTTTGCTTTATGTCTCTCTCTCTGTTCTCTTTTCCCATCTTCCCCCACCCTCTGCCTGCAGATTGAGATGTAACTCTTAGGTAATACTATAACACCATTCTTGCATATCTACTCCCATGCTCTCCACTATGATCAAGGACTACCCATCTGAAACTATAAGCTGTAAATTAAATTAATTAAAGTTAAACTTTAATTTAATTAAAATTAAATTAATTAAATTATTTCTCTTTAAGTTGCCTTGGTCATGGTGTCTCTTCACAGTCATAGAGTAGTAACTAGAACAGACATTATACTGTCAGAATTCATGAGTCAATCATCTAGCAAGCACCTTGGGAATTCACAAAATGAGTTCTAAAACAAGTTCTCATAGAAACTTGAGGAAACATTTTGTTAAACAAAATATAAATTCCAAATAAGTGAGCATGCTAGAATGAATGTATGGAAACCAAATACACCACTAGGTGTATATTTCTATTTAAATTCTATTAACAGGATATACTTCAGCCCAAACCCCACAGAAAAACAGAAAGAAAGGGAAAAACAAATTTCTTCTTGGATGAAAACAAATAGTTCCAATCTTGTCTCCTCTTTGCTGATGGCTTATAGAAAGTAACCAACATTACTGACTGCCATGGGACAATAAATTTGAATGTCAGAAAACAGTTTTAGTGCTCAAATAACAGAACAAAGGAGGTATAGTAGTTTTAATCATGGAAAGTGTTGGGGGCTGACTTTTAGCAGAAAGCGGCTATCAGCTTTGCAGCCATCTTGAGCCATATACCCTGACATGAGACTTGGATTATAATAGCCTACAACAGCTGAGCACACTCCGATAATCTTGGTTTAGATACCTTGGGTGTGTGAGATTAAAGGTGTGTAACTTAAGACTGTGACTTAGAAGTGTAGAGATCATATTTAGAGAAAAGACCTAAGGGCATGATTAAAGGTGTGACCAAAAGGCATGGCTTAGAAGTGAGGCATATAAAAGGCAGAGGCAGACTGTAGAGAATCAGACAGAGATCAGAGAATCAGACAGAGGAGACAGAGAATCAGACACTTAGGAGAGAATAAGACACTTTTAGGAGACACTTCAGAGAGTACAACTTGGAACTAGGAGTTAGTTATTAGGCATTAGGTAGCAGGCACTTGGAAGAAGTAACTTGGAGAAAGAACTTGGAGGCACTAGGAACTAGGACTAGGGACTAGGAATTAGGAACTCAAGACTCAGGACTTGAACTAGGAAGAGAGACTGAAGAATAAACAGGATTGAAACACACTCTGTCTGGTCTCCATTCCTCGTGACTACCCGCACTCTCTCTCTTGCTGAACCCCGATTGGAGCAGCATCTTGGGCTGGAATACAGTGGCCGCCCAAATGTGGGGCAGCCCAGGCCTCAGCATTTTGCTCAGGCCACGACATTTTTGGTGCCCGAAAAGGACTAGTGCGGTTCACAACATTTTTTGGCCCAAAGTGGGCCAGCTTAGGTCTCAACATTTTTGGCGCCCAACGTGGGGCCAGCTTGTTTCTGAACATTATTTTGGCACTCAACAAGAGGCAGCAAGAATGAGAGATTCAGTGAGGGACGTTACTGGAAGAAGGATCTGCTGATTGTCGCAGGAATCTGCCACATCGAGAAAGGTAAGAAAAATGGGACAAGAAGTTAGTCAACCTGAATCCAACTCTCTGTTTGGTTTGCTTTGAGAAAGGTAATGAAAATGGGACAAGAAATTAGTCAGCCTGAATTCAACTCTATGTTTTGGTTTTTTGTTTGCTGCTCACATGTGTTAATTTTCTGCTTTTGTTCTTGAATGCTGTCTTTTTTGTTCAAAATAAAAGGAAGTATAAGTTAGAATCCAAAATACAACCAAAGGTTGATGACAATTTGTCAGAGCCAGATTGTGCTGACCAAGAGAAAGAGGAAGTCAAATTTTATGACGCTGAAATGCCCCCTCCCTATGCACCTCCACCTCCAAATGCTACTGCAATGGAGATGGTGGTTATAGATCCCATAAGGGAGTTACAGGAAAAAACATCTGTTCTTAAACAACAAATAGAGTTAGAAAAAGAGGATCAGGACTTAATCAGCTACAAAAATTAAAGACAGGAAAGATGTCTCAAGAGGTAAACTGAGAAAATCCCCTGGCTCCTTGTGTTCCTCAACCAGGAGTCCAAAGACAGTCTCTGTTGTCTAGTTTAAGATTAGCCACAGATCATCCAGAGAAGGGAAATGCTGAGGCTTTCCCTGTATCAGAGACCAGAGACAATCAAGGGATTGCTTGGAGACATCACACAGGGTTTAATTTTAAAATTATTAAAAAATTTAAAAAATGCAGTATCACAATATGGTGTCACTGCTCCCTTTATTCTTGCAATTTTAGAGTCTGCCTCAGAGGAGTGGCTAACTCCTAGTGATTGAAATACGTTAACGAGAGCAGTTCTTAGTGGTGGAGACTATTTAATTGGAAATCAGAGTATCATGAGAATTGCAAAGAAACAGCTAGGAGAAACATTCAGGCAGGCAATGGTTGGTCCTTTGATGCCTTAGTAGGAGAAGGGCAATTTGCTTCTAGTGATAGCCAGGTGCAATATGACCCAGGTTTATATACTCAAATTCAAAATGCAGCCATGAAGGCTTGGCGTAAACTTCCAGTAATGGGAGACCCTGGTGCATCTTTAACAACAGTCAGGCAAGGACCTGATGAATGATTTTCTGACTTTGTTCATCGATTAATGACAACAGCAGGGAGGATTTTTGGTAATGCAGAGGCAGGTGTAGATTATGTGAAACAACTTGCATATGAAAATGCTAATCCTGCCTGCCAAGCGGCCATTAGACCTTATAGGAAAAAGACAGACCTTACGGGGTATATCAGACTCTGTTCTGACATAGGTCTGTCTTACCAACAGAGCTTAGCTATGGCAGCTGCTATGCAAGGAAAATCAGTAAGAGATTTTTTTGGCAAGTAAAGACAGAAAGGCATGTTTTAAATGTGGTAAGCCTGGACACTTTGCAAGAGATTGCAAGGTAGAAAATGAGTTAAGCCAGAGACAGCCCAGAAAACAGCCTGAGCTCTGCCTCCATTGCAAATGTGGATGGCAATTGGCTAGTGATTATAGGTCTAAACAAGACGCACAAGGTAACACCCTTTCCTATAATCAGGGAAACGTGAACAGGGGGCCAGCTCCAGGCCCCAAAACCGATGCAAGCCAAAACAGGCTTATGGAGCAGTCAGTGTCCTACCAGCAAACATCAATCCCTTTCTGAACTCAGTCTCAGTCGAGCAACACCAGGAAGCAGAGGGACTGGACCTCAGTTCTGCCACCCACACAGTATTAACCCCAGAAATGGGACCTCAGGCCTTACCCACTGAAGTGGCTTTATCAGATTCGCAATCTAACTTGGATCAGGCCATAAAGGCTCATGAGTTACATCACCTTAATTCTAATACTTTAAAAGTTATGTTTAAAAATTACCAGAGAACAAAGCTAGACAAATTGTTAAACAATGTCAATCATGTGTTAAACTTTTACCAGTTCCTCATTTTGGGTGTAAATCCAAAGGGACTGATACCAAACAGTATCTGGCAAATGGATGTTACTCATTATAATGAATTTTGGCAAGCAAAAAATATATACATGTATGTTTAGATACATACAGTGGTTTCATTTATGCAACATTACAAACTGGAGAAGCAAGCAAGCATGTGATTGCTCATATGCTTGCTACAATTGCTGTATTGAGTATGCCTAAACAGATAAAAACTGACAATGGCCCAGGTTATACAAGTTCCAGTTTCCACCAATTTTGTGGAAAAATTGGTAATACTACATAAAACAGGTATTCCATATAATCCACAGGGCCGAGGTATGGTAGAAAGGGTACACCAAACCATTAAATGTCAATTTTAAAAAATTAAAAGGGGGAATGGTACCCTACCAAAGATTGCCCAGAAATATCCTTCATCATGCACTCTTCATTTTAATTTTTTAAAAATTTGGATTCTGAAGGAAAATCTGCTGCAGATAGATTCTGGCATCCTGATACCAAAAAGAATTTTGCAACAGTCCCTCTGGAAAGACCCGTTAACTGGAACCTGGAATGGGCTAGATCCAGTGCTTATCTGGGGAAGAGGTTCTGCTTGCATATATTCCCAAACTGCAGATGCTGCATGTTGGTTGCCAGCGAGACTGATTAACAATAACAAATCCAGGGGAGAAGAAACCCCCTGAGAAGCGTATTTTTTCTTCACAAAAAACATGAAGATGCTTCACAATTGCCTTCAAACTGGAACAGATCAACGAGTAAACCTGACTTGGGAAGTTATCAGTGCTGAAGGAGACATTACCACCTGAATCTCCAGGGTGGCTCTATTGGACTCTTGATTCCCTGACTTATGATTTAGTGGGGGAACTAGATTGTTTTAGATTTAGTGGGAATTTAGATTGTTTAGACCCAGGAGAAAACCCACTACCACATTTACTATAGTTGTTTTTTGGATTTGAGATTGGCTAGAGCAGGAACAGGGATTTCCTTACTTGTTTTCTTTAGATCAAAGCTATGATCAGTTTTGTATTTCTATAGATTTAGATTCTGATATAAGACATTTATAAACAGAATAGAAGAGGCTTACACCTTTTACTCCTCTGATAGAGGGAGTTATGTGTTGCCCTTAAAAAAGAGTGTTGCTGTCATACTGACTGTTCAGGCATTGATAAGTCTCTTGTCTCTTGGGTTGATGCAGTTCAACTGACTTGATGGCTTTTGTATGACAACAGATATAAGCTATTCAAATGAAACCCACACAGGTCCGTTATTACAGGCTGGAAGTAAGGGATTGTAAAACCTCTGTCATCAAGACTAATGAGGTATATCCCCTAACTTATGCGCTAAGCCGGATAGTCAGTGACGGGTAAGAGAGCATACCGAGACCCTTGCCCCTAAAAGAAGGGAGGCCTCACCATCCTAAGACAGGAGCTCCACCAATGGCTGTTGAGTATCCAAGGATGGGAAAGGGAGGCTGGGGTCCTTTGTTCCAACCTAGGACAGGCACGGTTTCCGTAAGTTTTCCCAGCCTTCCCTTTTGAAAAAAATTTAAAAGGAAAGGCCAGCATGAAAGCTGGTCGATGGAGGATTCTTAAAATGGTTAATAAAATTCAATATTTTTCCAGAAAATTAAGTGCAAAGCCACTAAGATTTATAGTAAATCAGTAGGTCTGAAAGATGTCAAGAATTTTGTATTCATCAAATTTAATGAATTGCTCCAGTTTCCTCCATTAGAACCCAGTGACTGTCAGACTGCACAGGCTGCTTTGAATAACTAGTTACCAACATGCCTAGTACATAGGATTCCATTATTTCTTCTCCAGTAGGAACATACAGAATTTTATTTGAATGGTTGCACAGAGAAAAAGAATGCCAAAGTATGTCTGAGTACTTACAGCACTGAAATCTAATTAGCCAGATGAATTTCCCAAAGTTCAACAAAACCTTCTTCTTGAAAGGAGTATTAGATTTGCTGTCTCAAGGTGGAACCCAAGAAGATAATCAACAACATCACAAGGTGTTGCTTTCTGAGAAAAGTCTTTTATCACTCTCCAAAAAGATGTGAATATTCCCAGAAGTGTAATGAATGAATGATATAAGGGTTCTCTAGAAACCAAGGTATGGGAGAAGTCTCCTGCTGCATTTTTTAATGATAGCTCTGATGGAAGACAGAAACTGATGATAGAATAGCCTGACACCTGACTTTATCCACTGGCCATTAGTAAATAAAATTCATCTCCCTGCAATAGATAACACTGACGTACTTGCTTTATCCAGATGACATTTTTATATATGATAGAAATTCTGTGTTCTTTAACTATTGTTGGCTAAATCATTGGGTGTGTTCTTGAACCTTTTTTCTGTCAGCTATATATTAGGAAATACATATAAATTTTCAGCATGCTGTTGAATTCTGTCTTGACTTACCTTTAATTTATAGCTTAACTCCAATAAAAAATTCATGTTATTATCATAGTAAATCTTTCCAGGAACATAATTTATATCTCTAGTTGTTAGTTTATGTAGAAAATAGAACAAACCATATACTGCCAATATAAATGTGTATTGAGGCTGGCATCAAGAAAAGAAAATGGAACATATCAAAAAAATTAAGCATGGAAATCTTAGTTAATTTACAGAAGCAGGGATGAGAATGGCTGCTACCATGTGCTAATGCAGGGAAAAGCATGGGTTGTTTTTATATGGGTAATACTACTTTGATTATAAAAATGAAGCAATCAAGATAATACTATGCATATAATGAAAATATATTGCACATGAAGAGATTTGGTAGGAGAATTGATGTGCTGACATTTTCCTTTGTCTTTTATTTATTTGTTTATTTTTTATTAATCAGTCTATTCATTTACATCTCAAATGATATCCCACTTCCCAGTTAGTTCACTACAACCCCCCCATCCCACATCTGCCCTTTAGTCCCTCCACTTTAACTCTATGAAGGTACTTCCTCACCCACCCTCTTTCACAACTTTAACATTTATTTGTTTGTGCATGTACATGAACATATATGTGTAAGTGTGTATGTGTGTGTGTGTGTGAGAGTTGGTGTGTGTGTGTGTGTGTGCGTGTTTGCAGAGGGAGTAAGAGAGGGGGCAGAGAGAGTGAAGGTGAGAGAGAGAGACAGATAGACAGAACAGAGACCCAGAGACCGAGAGAGATAGAGAGAGAACACATGACATATTATACATGTGAAGGTCAGAGAGCACCTTGCAGTAGTCACTTTTCTTCATCCCTCATGTAGATATTAGAAATTAAACTTACGTTTTCAGACTTGGCAGCAACCACTTTTAGCTGTTCAACCCTCGTGTTGATGTTCTTCTCATTTTGAGGATTAGGTCCCCTATAACAATTTTCAGGAGTATTGCTTCCAGTTTGTAGGAAACATGATGCAGTTTTTGTATGGTGATATAAGCAAGTATTCTGTTTTTAGATACAGGTAATATTTTAAAGTGTAACATTATGTTATATCAAAATATGAACAATGTTATTATACAATATTTTTCTCATCTTAAAGTGTTATTTATATTTTTGTTTCAATATTTTTGATATCTCTAATACTTTCAGTAAATATTTATTCCACTTTCATAATACAGTCCCTGTTTACACCTGTGGATCTGTGTGCCATCTGCTTAGTGATTGTCTCTGAAATAAATTGACTTAGATTAGTTAATATATTATGTAGAAAATTTAATTGTAACTAAAATTTTGGTTCAAAATATCTGTGTTTTGTTTTTCCCCCACATGATACAGCCTTATTCTGATTCTGAACTAGGAAGCATAAGTTCAAATATACATGGACGGAAGGAAGCAAATGACATGAACTTCGCAGGAAGGATTAACTTCCTACTCCTTTGCTTTTTGTTTAATCCAGATTCCCAACAGATCAGATGCCAAAACAAATTTTAGGGAAGGCCATCTGTTATAGTCAATTCACTGAGTCACAAATCTATTTTGTTTAGAAATATTCTCACCCACCACTAAGAAATAAAGTTATATCAGTTATGTTGCATTCTGTACTTTGGTAATGAAATTACCTGTCACCAGGACTAAAAAGATAGCTCAATGTTTAAGAACACTTTTTGCTCTTAAAGACCTGAGCTCAATTCCTAGCATCCAGGATCTGGTGCCATCTTCTGGATTGTGCAGGGACACAGATATACATATAAATAAAAAGAATGAAATTATTAAGTTATTTCTAAAATTACTGAGTTAAAGGGGTTGTTTTCTCTAAATATATGAAACCCATTTAATAAGCTGAGAGGCTGAAAATTACATTAGATAGCTGATATCCCCTTACCCAGAAGCAGTCAACAGTAAGAGATTCTCAAGAATGAATGCTCATGAATGCCATTTTTTCTATGCTATACTCTTTACATGCTTGATTTTGTGCAGACAAATACCAATGCTAAGAGTTCTTAAGTTTGAAGACAGTGCTTTGCTCTGACCTCTGCCTCATAAAATCTTTCCACACTTCTTTGAAGTGATTCTTTATCCTTGGGAAAAATGGAGTTCCAACAAATGTTTAATTTGTGACTTATAATTCTGCAAATAATTATATTTAAATTTTAAATTTGTTTTATTTTATTATAATTTTCGATATTTGCTTCTCTATAAACTTTAACGTATTTTTAACATGTCTGTGAAGATTTGCATAGAGATTTTAGTAGAAATTCTATTGAATTTGTAGAATTATTTTGATAGGATATTCATTTTTATAGTATTTATGATATCAACCCTAATCATGTGCATAGGAGATCTCTGCATTATCTGGTGTGTGATAAGATTTATTTCTTTAAAGTTTTTATAGACATTTTCTTGTTCAGACATTACCTGTTGTCTTTCTCAGTATGTCTTTAATATATAAGAAGGTTACATGTTTTGGTAAAATACAGATGGAACATTGAACTTTACTGAAAGCATTTATTAGTTGTTGAAGATTCCTAGTAGAGTCTTTGAGGTCTGCTATACAGATGTCATCTACAAACAAAGACAATTCTTTTTTATTGTATTTTATCACATTTCTTTCCTAGTCTTGTCTTATTACTTGTTCTACTAGTTGTTTTTCTAATGATGTGATAAATACACCATGAACTAGCCCAACCTACATGCCAGTGGGGATATATCTAACAAGGGACAATTTCAGAATAAAAAAATGAGTGACACTTGAGCACACAGAGAAGTTTATTATATACAGTTGAACACCAAATTATGGTTATTGAATATAGCTGAATAAGGAGAGTGTTATATTACATGTAAATAATTAAGAAAGCAGAGTTTATGGTATAGAAATGGATCAAGGAAGTCAATTTAGCTAATTTTCGCATGAGTAGTCTCTGTCATCAAGAAGTCTTCAGACCATGAATATCCAGGTGGAGAAGCTATGGTAGACAGTTTTTACACACACTCAATATTCATACCCCACAAGGAGCTTTTGCTCTTTATCTCTAGGCCTCACCTTGGGAAGACATTGTCATTCTCAGGGGAAATTTGAGTTTGAGACTAGGGAGTACTTACCATGTCCATGCACAAGTCAACTGACCTCATTGCTTCAAAACTTTGTTCATTCAGGGCCTCCTTAGCTTCCCACAATAATCAAAGGATTGTGTGAAACAGTATATTTTGGCTTATAGTTCATGTGATATAACAATGAATCATGCTGAAGCATGATAGAAACTGACAGGTATGTTAGCAACAGCAGAAAGGTGAATCCGAATACACCATGTGAAGAGACTGAATGAGCTGAAAGAGGTGTCCACCATAGTCTCAGGCATTTGAATACGTATTCTTTGATTGGTGGTTCTATTTGGAAGGTTTGGAGGAGGTTTGGTTTTGTGGACAAATGTATATCAATGGATAAGGCTTTGTAAGTTTAAAAAATCTATTCCTCTCTTGTTCACTCTCAAATACAGAAATAGAATAGACAGTAACTTTTTTTTTTTTTTTTTTTTTTTTTTTTGAGACAGGGTTTCTCTGTGTAGCCCTGGCTGTCCTGGAACTCACTCTGTAGACCAGGCTGGCCTCGAACTCAGAAATCCGCCTGCCTCTGCCTCCAAGTGCTGGGATTAAAGGTGTGCGCCACCACTGCCTGGCCAGACAGTAACTTTCTAATTACAAATAAAATTCCAGAAATTAACATTAATGACTGGTAAGTTATATATTGTTAAATAACACCTCTGGGATAGTATGTATACCAGTCACGAGAATACTTATGCAGCTCTCAGAACAGTAGAGAAGATTAGACAGTTATTTGTCAACAAGCAAAATTTAACCAATGTTACCAGTAGACAGCCTGAGTGTTTTGGGGTTCTAGGCATCATGCTCCAGTGACTGAGGTATAAAACTGAAAACAATGAAGTAGAAAGATGAACTAGAGAGCAAAGCAAATATTCAGTATACTGCCAAGGAAATGAGTGTCCTCTTCTATGATAAGGGACAGGGTATTGTTAAGGCAACCACTCAGTTCTCTTGATTTTTCTGTTTTAGTTCACAAAGCTGTGCTGTATTAGCTTTCTGTTGACTGTAAAGGCCATTTTCCAAAATGTATGCTGTTTCTTTCACATGGATGTCCATTCATGCATGTGCACAAGATTAAATAGAGTGTTTTCCACCAAGATCAGTGGTAATAACTTGACTTGCTAAAAACCAGTTCAGACTTATCAGTCCATAAATTTGATTTCAAGTTGTGTTCTTAGACATGTATGAAAAGAAGCAGGACATTGTCAATGTGGGACTAGGAGAATAACTTTTCTTCAGATTTAATGCATTTATAGTTTCAGCCTCATAAAGGTGGTGATTGAATCTCTGGTTGCAAACAAGTTTCTAAATGCCATATAAGAAAGAAATGTTGTTTACACCCTATCCAACTGGCATACTAGGTATATCATATGTTTGCCTTCCTTGATGGCAACTGAAAACTTTGTTCTAAAACATGGAGAAGAAAGAGGCAATAAAAACAAGCAATTAAAATGTTCAACCTCTGCGGCCACCAGAAAAATGCAAATAAAAATGATACTGAGTTTCCATCTAACTCTAGTCAGAATGACTATCATCAAAAATCAAAAGACAAAAATTCTGGATGTAGAATAAATGAATATTTTATACACTTTTAACAGAAAATTAAATTAGTCTAATCACTTCAGAAATTAGTATTGTGGCTCTTTAGAAATTTAAAAATAATGATGTCATGAAAAAACCCAAAGCCAGCTATAACAAAGATAACTTCATATTCATGTTTATCATAGCATGTGACATTTAAGGATTAATTTATTGTATTTAATGCCATCTCCATATTTTTTTATTTTTAAAGAAAAGGCGTGGTTGCTCCTTTTACTTGCCTTTCCAGCTTTGTTAAAACCCAGCTGGGGCTATTTGTACTGTTTTACATCTAAGTAATCTCTCGTTCCTTCACTCTAGCTCTTTTTTCTTCCTTTCTTCCTTTTCATCTAAATATTCTTCTTTCAATATGTACTTTTTTTCTCTACTATACACATATATTTGAGTTTAATATCAGGCATAGTGATTTATTTTACTTTAGTCTTTTGCAGAAACTTTATTCTAATCCTGTGTCTCCCCATATAAATTTTAAAATAAGCTGGTCTATATCTACAAAAATCTCCCAGGGACTTTAGTGAGTATTGTACAAAGCTTGAAGATCAAACTGGAAAGACCTGATATCTTTGCTATGTTGAATCTTCAAATCCGAAGCATACTCTCTATTTCTACATAGTTTTTCTTGAATTTTTATGTGCTTTTGAAAAATTTAGAATATATAACCCATATATATCTTTTAAATTTGGTTTATCAGTATTTCAAATGAAATAATTATAAATGTTCTGATACTCAATAGTTTAAACTTCACATTCCATGTTTGAATTGTTAGAGATTTAATTATAAATCTCTTCATAAATGTATTGTTGGTCAAAATGATGCAGTGATAGGTAAAATAAGGTCTTTTAAAAAATTTTATTTAATCTTCTATTTAACACTCCAGATTTTAATCCCCCTCCCTGTCCAACCTCTGACTATTCCTCATTCTATACCTCCTCCCCAACCCCATCTCCAGAAGGATAACATCAACCCCTCACTCTCCACCCCTATCAGACCTCCGCACTCCCTGGGGCCTCTGGTCTATTGAGGGTTAGATGCATCTTCTCTGACTGAACCCAGACCCTGAAGTCCTATGCTATATATGGGTTGGGGGCCTCATATCAGCTAGTCTTTGCTGCCTGGTTGGTGGACCAGTGTCTGAGAGATCACGGGCGTCAAGGTTAATTGAGACTGCTGGTCCTACCACAGGGATGCCATCCTCCTCAGCTTATTTCATCCTTTCACTATCAACCATTGGTTCAGCAGCTTCTGTCCATTGGTTTAGTGCAAATATCTGCATCTGACTCTTTCAGCTGCTTTTGGGTCATTCTGAGGGCAGTCACGATAGTTCCTTGTTCGTGAGAGCCGCATAGCCTCAGTAATAGTGGCCAGTGCTTGGGGCCTCCCCTTGAATTGGATCCCCTATTTGGACCTGCTGCTGGACCTCCTTTTCCTGAGCCTCCTCTCAATTTCCATACCTGCGGTTCTTTTAGACAAGAACAATTATGGATCAGAGTTTTGATTTTTTTTTTTCCAGAAAATGCTGTTCATTGCTGAGAATGCTCTAATTAGCCAACTATGAAACAAAGTTTCATGCTCTCTATTTTAGTATGTGAGACCACTTAAAGCAAAAGAGGGGATAGCCCTTGGATAACCTTTAAAGTTGCTGGACATAAAGTACTTGGTTCTTCCTAAGGAAGACCCTGCAGAAAGAGACCGAAGAAAACCAATACAGGCAACAGCCATACTAGCCATACTTTAGTGGGATATAAAACTCATCACAGTTTTAATACCATTCATTTCAAGGCAGGTTATTATGTAGAAATTAATATGCAAAGTACCATATCTATTATTTGTTGAAAGACAAAATTCAGATACACTTGAAATTATTAACAGTAAGATTAGCAGGTGAGAGCTAATCAGGACAGCATGTAAACATCTCAGCTTTGTGACTTCTTTGACTCAGTAATGCATTTTTTTTTGCAGCTCTGAGAGGCTGAAACCAGCAGTTATATATGTCAAAAACTAGGGCAGAATCCTTTCCTCTTTTTTATTATTCTCTAATAAATATCCTAGTAGACCTATTCAGCAAAGTGGCTGCTATTAATATTGCAATAATATAACTAACAAAATTAAAGGTAATAAAATATTTGTATTTTTAATAAAACATAATGTCACAGTCATATTTGCAACTGAAATAAAATTAGTTGACTTACTGCATTAATATGTATTTGTGATGCTAAAATTTTAGTGCTTTAATGATAGGAATTTCAAAGTATTTTAAACAAAAGAAACCTTCCATATGAATATCATAAGGACATTATACACTAGCAGTTTTATGTAGTATCATTTTAAAGTAAATTATGATAGCCATAAGTTAAATAATTAATTAAGGGAAAACTAATAAAATGCAGCACTTTTGTTTTACTATGGAATATGAATGCAACACTTGAGAACTGAGGTTTAAAATTTGCTCATTTAACTAAAGGATACATAAGGCCTGAAACAAGCTTATCTCAAATTCATCTACTTAAGGAACCACTGTTTTGATTATCCTAGAAAAATATAATTTTATGCCAAAACAGTAAAACCAACACAATACTAAGGGCATTCATTTTCTTTTTGCTCTGTCTTGTCCTGTGTGTATAAAAATTCTCTCCTGTTTCCATTCAGTCAAATTCTAAGCAACTTCAGGTTCCTTTCAGACTTCACAAACTCATTACATTTGCATGCCTCACCTGAATTTGAGTTAGAAAGGGAAAGAAGGATTATTGCTGAGCTTGGAATACCCAAATTGCTATTTTTACTTTCATTTCAGGCTCTCAGCTTCTTGATAGTTTCTGAAAGCAACTGAGATTGCTTAGGAAAGAAGGAATGTAATCCTAAAAAGGTCTGCCTCAGAAATGCACTTCACTAACTTACCTTTGAGCAGGCTTGAGCACCATGTGTGTCCTGTCCTGTCCCTTCACCCTTTCTTCCATTAACGATAGACTGCATGCTACACTTGCATTCACATATTTAGTCACTACCCAAGAACTGAAAAGTGCAAGCTAAGTCTTTTCAAAGTATAATCTTCTGTTGCTTTAAGAAGCTAAAATGAAAGGGACTCATTCCTAGGCTCTATTACAGAAACCTATGACTGCAGATGGCTGAAAATAATCCAGCAGACAAATGTAGCAAATGGACATTGTCATTTCTCTTGAGAAATCCATAATACTCTAAGTAAGATGAAATACTAAATTCATAGTCATTCTTTTCTCTGCATTTTAAAATAATGGAGCTTAATACACACTTAAATAGTCTATAGAAAGATCTTTGACTTCAGAACTCAGTTTGTATATATAAAGAATCTTTGATTTAAGACCAAATAGAGACAAAAAAATTAAAGATCTAGAAGACCAGGAACTTGAAATTGTGGTTTCACAGTAATGACAGGGAAGCTACACCTATGATATGCCAACGTCGCTGCCAATTCAAGACCTGGAAAGTGACATAGCCTTAAACTTACACACATCTATCTATCTATCTATCTATCTATCTATCTATCTATCTATCTATCTATATGTAGCTAAAAAATAAGAATCATAGAAAAAATTAAGTGTAAATATTCAAGAAAATAGACCTGAAATCTTTTAGCACCTAGAAATAGTATTTTTCTGTAATACACTAAAATGGAAAAAAATAGTTATATTTAGAAGCTATATTAATTGCCTGTGAAGTTCATAATTGTTTTTAATATCTTAGTAGTATTAGTGTAAATGAATTACATTTTCTATTCATTCTTTGGTTGAGGGACATCTGGAACAAAAATGGAACAGAGATTGAGTGAATGGCCAGCCAATGAATGACTTACTCAACTTGAGACATGTATCCTATGGGTAAGAACCCCAAATAAAATGTATGCTCACAGTTGTTTCACTGAATATTATCTAAGAGAGTTGTTTAATTGAATATCATGTAAGAGAACTGTAACACTGAAATTCTCAGAAAAAGCTGTTCTCCATTGGGATTGGTTTGGATCATATTCCCTGTGAAATGTTGTGCATGGCCTCAAAATTTAGAGACTGAAAGGCAAATACCACTAAAGATATATACAAAGGTACTCAGAATAAACTGACAATGTCACATTTTATATTAGTTTCCCAGGATATTAATAATTATATAGTGGATATATAGCTGTATAAAGTTATATACTATATATCTTTAAAATTTGGGTAAGGTACACAGATATTAAAAATATAATTCATTTAATTGTGACAAACATTATTAACCCATGCATTAAGTATTTCCCCTGCCAAAACCTTTTTTAGAATTTAATGAAGGCATAGCATACCAATAATTATGGGACGCAATGAAAACAGTGCTAAGAGGAAAACTCATAACTTTAAGTGCCTCCAAAAGGAAACTGGAGAGAACATACACTAGCACCTTGACAGCACACCTGAAAGCTCTAGAACAAAAAGAAGCAAATGCACCCAAGAGGAGTAGATGGCAGAAAATAATCAAACTCGGGGGTAAAAATCAACCAAGTAGAAACAAAAAGAACTATACAAAAGAATCACAGCTGGTTCTTTGAGAAAATCAACAAGATAGATGAACCCTTAGCCAGACTAATCAGAAGGCAAGGGTGACAGTATCCCAATTAACAAAATTAGAAATAGAAAAGAAGACATAACAACAGAACCAAAGAAATTAAAAAAAAAAAAAAAATCACCAGATCCTACTTCAAAAGCCTTATACTCAACACAACTAGAAAATCCAGATGAAACAGACAGTTTTCTAGACAGATACTAGGTGCCAGGATCAGAAAAACCATCTAAAGTGTTCCATAACCCTAAGGAAATAGAAGCAGTCATTAAAATTCTCTCAACCAAAAAACAAACAAACAAACAAACAAAACAAAACAAAATAAAAAACCCACAACAGCAACAACAAACAAAAAAATCCAGGACCAGACAGGTTTAGTGCAGAATTCTATCAGACATCCAAAGAAGACCTAATACTAATACTCTTCAAACTATTCCACAAAATAGAAACAGAAGGAACTCTACCCAATTTGTTCCATGAAGCCACAATTACACTGATACCTAAGCCAAACAATGACAAAGAAAGAGAACTTCAGACCAATTTCCCTTATGAATATCGGTGCAACAATACTCAATAAAATTCTTGCAAACCAAATCCAAGAACACATCAAAAACAATCATCCATCATGTTCAAGTAGACTTCATTCCAGAGACTTAGGGATGGTTCAATATATAGAAACTCATCATTGTAATCTACTATATAAACCAACTCAAAGGGAAAAAAAAACAAACACATAAGCATCTCATTAGATGCTGAGACAAAAAAAAAGCATTTGACAAAATTCAACACCCCTTTAAGGTAAAAGTATTGGAGAATTGATTCTTTCATGATATTGCTCCTGCTTTGTTGTTACTACTCCAATATCCTTTTTTTTTTCCAGCTTCTAGTGGAATTTGGCTTCTTGTTTGACTTTGGTTTATTATATATATACTTTTGTGAACTTATCTATATTGTTGCATCTATTAGGTAGGATTATATGAGATATATATAACTCAAGGTTTTCCACCGGCTGAAATAAGCTTAATAATTTCTAACAACCTATAGGAAATACACTCAAGAAAAGCATCACTACTAAGAAGCTGATTCAATATGAACAGCCATGAAGGACAGGGGTGCCAACCACTCCTCATAATCAAGCCTATAAAACAAGGATCAAAACTTTCAAATACTAATTACTTGTCAAAAGAGTGGCACTTGAGTCTATCTGGCATTCAGGGTAGAAGTAAACTTCTAGCGGCATTAGGAATTATTAATTAATATTTATGTAAATTCAATTACAGTAGCCCCAAACCTTGTATTGCAGGAGACTTACAAAACACTCTCTCTTCTTATAAGGAGGCAGTCCAACAGGCCAGGACATGTACATGAAAAGGTTAAAATTCCACAGAGTAAGGTGATCAGGAAACTAGAAACAGTATAAAGCCTGCCTAAAATGAAAATTGGACAAAGATCTCTTTAGTCTTTATGTTCTTGTCCCTTAAGTATGTTCCACTTTACTTTCAGTAAACACAGACTGCCTTTTACTCTATACTCTGTGTGTGTGTGTTATCTGGGGTTTTTCAATGAACATTACTAAGATGGGGAGCTTAAAAAAATTCATACCAAGTTTCTGAGAGATATTTATACTTTGAAGTGGCACATTTCACTAAATTAATAAGCCTTTAATCATCAGAAGCTTTGTAATAAAACACACAGGAAAACAAATATTGAAGAACAATGTAAAATGTTTTTAAAAATTCCTTAAAGTAATTTACCTAAAGGCTTTGGCATTTGGAAAGCTATTTTTTTTTACTTACAATTTCAGGTCCCAGTTGCACTATTTTTATACGCTTATTTCTGGGTTTATTTAACCAAAAAGCAGAGGTGGCAGAGGATTTAGTATGAGAGTTATTCTCCTGGGCATATCTGCCAGTATTTTATTTTCCCAATACATCTTATTTTAAGATGTAGCAGCAAAAAGATTTGAAGTTCCTCTCAGTGAAATGGAGATTCTTGGGTTTTGCCACTGTGCTTTCTCGAACATCTCCATATAATCAATCACAAGAGCCTCAGCTACTGTCCCAGCACAGGCAATGCAAGAAGCCTTCTTTACCCCTAGTTGTCAGGTAAAGGACCTCGAGTAAACATGGATGAAATGAAAGTATATAACTGGATGCATAAATCACACTTTAAACATGGATAGAACAAATATTTCACTGGGTATATAATCACAGTTTAGGGCAGGCTCTACGCCAGTGCAAAATAAATTTATGAGATTTTTTTTGTTCATATTGCTATGTATAACCATTTAAAAAATCTTATTGTTCTTTTGCTTATATATTATTGGCTCTGGTTTTGTGTTTTGATGAAGGAATTTTCCCTTTGTGTGCATGTATGTGGTGTGTGTTTCATGTGCTTTTCTTTTTTTCTGATTTTGCTGTTATTATTTCTATTTTGTATATTCATTTGCAGTTCTATTTGTTTTCTTTTAAAAGCATGAGATAAACAATGTGTGGAGTTGGAGAAATCTGGAAGAACATCAGACTATGTTCTATGGGTTTTGAAGAAAAGAAAATAGGAAGTACCACTTAAACTGAAGTTTTAAATAAAAAAGTAACTATATATATATAAATCATTTTGACTCATATTTCTCCTTGTAGGAAAAAAATGATTGCTAAAACTCATCTCTTCCTATTAGATAAAATAAATTATATGCTTATCATGATTAAAAATATAGAATTTTCAATGACAATAGCATAGCAGACACACATATTTTCTCCCACACATGTCTGGCAATCTCAGTGGCCACATATTATACTAACCTATTCTCATGTAGGGGAAACCAAACTTCTCTTTTTCTTTTTTAAGAGTTATTAGTTTCACAGCCAGCAGTAAGTTAGACATCTCATCTCTAGAGAGAGGGAGGAGGTTTCTTCCTAGCTTATTACAGTTCAAAGACATGGCTGCCAGGTTCCAGAGAGAGACTCTGGCATTTATAGGTATTTATAGAAATTTTATATATAGCTATTTCTTTTTTTTTAATTTCATGTTGCATTATAAAAATTCTTACCTATGCATTTAAACCTTAATTTCTCTAATGGAACAACTGTGATCCAGGAAAATTTCTTTTTATAATAATCAAAGAGAAGATTGTTATTGACATGAAATTAACAGAGACAGGGAATAAGGGGATGCTAATTAATATTCTAATATACAGGAAAGCCTGCCCCAGGTGTGAATTGTCCAATAAAAATGATAACAATGTTGACCTGAAAAAAAAGCTAAAGTAATATAATAAATTCTGTCACAAATGCTAATAAAAAACTAATTTTGCTTCTATGACTGTTCTAATTTGGTACTGTCTGGTGACATTTTTAAGTTGTTATTGATATGTAAAGAAAGAATAATTCTATACAACATGGGCAGATCATTACCATTATTATAACTGGCAATAAGGTTATCAATTACTTTCTAATCACTGAATAGCCTGACTAAACAGTTTCTGAAGATATCAAGATCAGTAGGCAGTACCTGTAGTATGTAGGTAAAATCCTGCCCTTCGGCCGCCACTATGAAACTTTGTTTGAAATCATTGATATCACAAAAAAAATACCTTGTCTTTAAAGTAGATGAGTTTGTCGAATGCCATATGTTAACTCAGGCTTGGACAAGTGTTTCATGTTGCCAAACAAAATTCTGCAAAAATTAAACAGAAAAGCTCCAACCACATCTGAAAATAATGAAAAAAATGATAAGTCAATGGCTCTTTGGAAATAAATGCTTTTGATATGGAAAACATTAAGTCTAATAATGTTTAAAAACATAAATGTTTGCATAAAATGTCTTTCAAAACAGAAACAGAAAGCTTTATCTTAAAGTCCAGATTGTATGTGTTTCATTTCTTAAATATGTTCAAAACATAAAATACATTATTTAATATTAGAATAAGATTCTGGACTGTTAAAAAATACTAAACTAAAAACTGTATATCGATGGCTTTAATATTAATGAAAAGGGATCT